>NW_007253942.1:148678-210328 GCF_000164805.1 Carlito syrichta
AATAGACCATGAAGCAAAGAACACAAGTGACTACTGGAAGCTGAAAAAAGCAAGAAAAGGAATTTTCTCCAAGAACCTCAAAAGTTAATGGAGTGCTACCATACCTTAATTATTTTAAATCAAGATTCATGTGACATCTACAGAATTGCAGAATACTAAATATGTGATGTTTTAAACCTCAAAGATTGTGATAATTTGTTATGGCAGCAGTAGAAATCAAAGTTCACACATACACACAATGACACATGCATGCACACATACATACAAAATACTTTCATAAACATGTCTGAATTTCACTGCAACAAGATTATCCGAATTTGTGAACATATTAAATTTGCTCTATTGTTGCTGAATATAAACCTCAACCTGCTGGGCCCCGGTGATCCTTCTGCCTCAGCCTTCCAAGTAGCTGGAACTACAGGCGTGCATTACCACGCCTGGCTAATTTTTGATTTATTGTAGAGATGAGGTGCTTTTAAATCTTAATTCTTGTTTATCTTTCCATCCTAAATCAGATTATTGAACTTAGATCTAAGATACTGGTGGTTTATCGGTTTTTTTGTTGTTGTTGTTGTTTTTTGAGTTGGAGTCTCACTCTGTCTCCCAGACTGGAGTGCAGTGGCCGCTCCCGGCCACCGCAACCTCGACCTGCTGGGCTCCGGCGATCCTTCCGCCCAGCCTTCCAGTAGCCGGAATTACAGGCATGCGCTACCACGCCCGGCTGATTTTTTTATTTATTGTAGAGATGAGGTCTCGCTGCCCAGGCAGATCTCGAACCCGCGGGCTCAGGCAATCCACTCACCTCAGTCTCCCAAAGGCACGGGATTACAGGCTGAGCCACCGAGCCTGGCTTCAAATTTTTTTATTATATTAAAAAGATACCTGTGCATGCATGTTTATTTTATTTTTTTTAAGATGTGGGGTACAATTCAGGGTTAGGTATACAAATGTTCATTATGCAAGTACCCTTGTTTATGAGGTGTGCCCCTCACTCCCCTGGTAGTTTCCCTCAACTGCCAATCCCACCACCTGGCAGTCTCCCACTATCAATCTCTTTCTTATAGTATTGTGATAATTGTTCAAGATCTGCTTATGAGTGAGAACATATGGTACTCTGTTCTTTGTTTCTGTGATAGATCACTGAGTATGATAGACTCTAAATTCATCCAAGTTGCTGCAAAGTCCATATGTTTGTCCTTCTTTATGGCTGCATAATAGTCCATTGTGTATATGTACCACATTTTTTTTTTAATCTAGTCCGGCTTTGATGAGCAGCATGGTTGAGTCCATGTTTTTGCTATTGTGGATGGAGCTGCAGCAAATTTCACACATGTTTATTGCAGCACTATTCACAATAGCAAAAATAGGCCAGTTTCTAGCAGACCACAGACCAGTATAAGTCTGTGGCCTGAGGGCTGGGGACCTCTGCCTTTAAGGGCTTTTTTCATCCAAAGAAACAAGAAACCATCACCTGGGGGCAAAATTGGGTGAGTAGGGAGGGAAGGACATAGGAATCATGCTATTTTTGGTCAAAAACTACTCAACACTCAGCTTAGTGTGGGCAGATACGTTGTCATGATGGAAGAACCAGTCACCTGTTTGCCACAACTTGGGGAGTTTCTTCTACAAGTTATGAGGCAACCTTCTCAAAGCTTCCAGATAGAAATTTAGGTAGATCGTTTGATCTGGAGAAACAAACTCCAAGTGTACTACAAGGGGCCTGCCCTCTAAAAGATAATTTCGGTTTTAGGAGTGCCCCTCCTCATATATCTATCACAGTGGCAAACAGAAAATGATTGATTTCATTGTCGTGTTCTCCTTTCTAGAACACTCAGTAAAGAATACTCTTCAACCTAAAAGGCTGAAGAGTGAATCAGCTATACCTGCAGCTAATTATATGGTACTTCTAATTCACCCCTACTTCAGTGTATCATTTCCCCTACTCCACAAATCCCAGTTGCTTGTTTTCTTGCAAAGCTGCCAAGAAACTGTGAACAAATTTAATGTCTGAATAACTGATTGCTCTTTCAGTGACCTTGAAAAATTACTTGCATCATTAAAAATTCATAGAAAATAACGTTTTTGAGAATACTGGCATAGGTAATCATTGTACCTCCTGCTGTGCTACTGTACTACTGTACTATTACAATCTTGTGAACTTTAAAGACTATCTCAAAGACATTAACCTTGCTCTAGTTATCCAGTTAAATTAAAAGTCTCTCTGATTTTTTTTCTCAAATAGAATCCCACAATTTTCTGCATATGAAGAGCAAGAAAAAGAAAAACAGAGAGGAGTGACTGGCTCTCAAAATTTTTGTGATACTTCAGAATAACTATTTCAAACTGCTTCATAATGTTAAATGAAGTATTTCAATTTTTTTTTAATTGAGGTGAAGTTCATATAACATATAATTAATCACTTTAAAGTGTGCAATTAATGGGTTTTTAGTGCATTCAAAATGGGGTACAACTGCCACCTTTCTTTAGTTTCAAAACTTTTCACACCCCAGAATATCTTGTACCCTCTAAGTAATCGCTCCATATTTCTCCCTCCTCCCTTCTCCTGGCAACCAATAATATGCTCTGTGTTTATGGATTTTCACCTATTCTAGATTTCAATTGTTTTCCTTGTAAATCTGAATAAATTACAAATTCCATTTATGCCTTGATTTTGCACCCAATTTTTCCTGAATAATGAGATTTGAAGAACTAGGATGAAAAATTCAAAGAATAATTCCTAGAAACTGACAAGATGATAAGTGTCAGAAGAAGCCTTCTGTTATCTCCTAGAGCAAGTATCACACTCTTGGAATGAAATGCTCATTTGCCTGTCTTCCCCTCAAGACAATAATCCCTGGTGGACTTTTTTTCTCTTTGGCTCTAGTGCATAGCACAGTGTCTCTACACTTAATTATCTGAAGGATGCAATCTGATTTTGTTCTGTCTCTTTTTATTTCTGGGCTCAGGCAATCCTTCCACTTCAGCCTTTCAAACAACTGGAACTGCAGGCACATGTCACCAAGCCTGGCTTTTTTTTTTTTTTTTTTGCAGAGATGAGGTCTCACCAGGTTGCCTAGACTGGTCTTGAACCTGTGGGCTCAGGCAAGCCTCTCTCCTTTGCCTCCCAAAATGCTGGGATTATAGGCATGAGCCACCATGCCCAGTCCCTCCATTTCTTTCAGTAAACACAAGCATCAGCCCTCAACCCCTTGCCCAAAGCATCAGTACTCAGTCTGGTAGGTTCAATCAATGAACACTCACTCACCCAATGTTAGATTGAGACAACTAGTTAGATGAATACTTGTGAAAATAGGAGGGAAAACTAGATTTAAACCCCTTCCTTTCTCCCATATATGTTCCTTAAAATCTAATTATTTTGGATGGGATAGTGGGAAACATGGTCATTTGAAAACCCAGTGTCAATCCCATTCAATTTCCTACAAGACAGCTGGCTACTAATGGGCAAATTGCCCACCAAAGAGAATAACAGATATCATTTTAGCAGTGGATAAGGATGTTCCTTTACCTTACTCTCTTTTTTTAACTTCATGTATGAAGATAACTCTGCTAATGCTGGCATATCTGTGCGGTATGTCTGAAAAAAGCCAATAGAAAATAACATATAATTAATCACTTTAAACATATAATTAATCACTTTAGAATTCTTTAAGCGTCAATGTCCATCAACTTTCATTCTGTGTTGGCTTGGACAAACAATTCCTTTATAGGTGGGGCATTAAAAATGTGTTTTATTCCTGTGTTTCCAAGGTTCTGTAAAGATAGCACAACATATTTAATTCATGGGAAAGAATAGGTCCTTGCTGATTTTAGTCAGTTTCTAAGGAAATTGTTTTCTGCTCATTTTGTCTTTCCTCTGGGTAACACATCACATTATCTTGTATGGTAGTGTCTGCTGCTTGCTGCTCAATGCCATTAACATACATCTGGGCCACCCTTTGTGTGGAACTGTCCCCTGGTGAAACCCTCAGTGGTCTGGGATGGAGAAAGACTGCAATTTACAGAGTCCATTATCACCTCTGGACGTGTAGAATGATAATGGAAGTGACAGAGGTGCAGCTGAAAATTGGCTCTTAATATTTTATGTGTTCAAGCAAAGGATTGGAAATCTCATGCTGCTCTTTAGGGAAAATGAAGTATGTGGGATTTTTTTCTTCTGTTGGAAAGTTATATGCAAAGAGTTGACTGCAGGGTTTCAAAGAAAGTGTTACAGCGTATTCATTTTGTGTTAACCAATACTTCTCACTAGGGAAAAATACTTCTATGTGAAAAATTAATGTATAAAAACAAAGTATATCCAGCATTGGAGCAAATTTAAAATAATGTGCCATATACATTACCACTTTGTTTTAACCAATATGCAATGTCTACAGAATCATGAATATTTACTTTAAAATATTGTCTTCAGCCGGGCTTGTTGGCTCAGCCTGTAATCCTGCACTTTGGGTGGCTGAGGTGAGTGGATGGCCTGAGCTCGCGGGTTCGAGACCCGACTGGGCAACTTGGCGAGACCTCATCTCTACAACAAATCAAAAAATCAGCCAAGCATGGTAGCGCGTGCCTCTAATTCCAGCTACTCGGAAGACTGAGGCAGAAGGGTTGCCGAAGCCCAGCGGGTCGAGACTGCAGTGGCTGGGAGCGGCCACTGCACTCCAGTCTGGGCAACAGAGTGAGACTCCAACTAAAAAATATATATATATTGTCTTCAAATTATTTGGTTGCTGCTTCTTATTTCCCCCCAACATATTCTTTTATGACTTACAATTTAGGATAATGTTTCAAGAGCCATCATCATCATGTTGATTTTGAAAACAAAAATTTTTTGTCAGACTTTTAAAGCATTTAAGACATATAGTATAATATAGAAAACAAATACTGCTTCTGAAGTAATTATGCTGATAACATTAGTCTCACTATATTACAATGTGTATTATTCTACTAAAGAAACGCTCATCAAAAGAATTCTTTCATGAAAAATATAGTTGCTTTCTGGTTGACTAAGATATGAAACAATAGAGCCCTTTTAGAAGATTTTATTAGTTTTCATCAAACTGCTCTCCAACAAAACAAAAGTAATAAACTAATATTCTTTCTTATTAATAAAATATTAAATATTATTTGAAATTTGGCAAACATTAAGATATATGTATATTTCCTTAATGAATATTTATGATGAGAATTTCTAACTTCTCTATCAAATAGATTTTATTTGTGTCATTACTATATCACTATTGTCTGATGGTTAAGATGTCTAGATTTTACATTTTGAGGCATTTAGAGATGAAAAAATAAACCTGTGGAGTTTTTCAGTAGCGTTTTTGAAATGACAGCCAACTTTTTCTTATATGCGTCTGTCAATGTTTCTTTTCTGGAAATGAACATTACACAGCTATAAGTAGGAAAAGTTTCAAGCTGCTACAGTAGTCATCAAACTGCATTTAAATCAGCAATACCTGCCATTTTGAATAAAATCTGCATAGATCAGTTTATTTAGATGTGTCATTTGAGTCTGTTGCCACTGACAAGACTTCCAGTTTGAAATTTAAAGAGATTTCCAGATCCCACAAACACACCACTAGTGATGCTCAGCTAATTGCTACTTAAATTGTAAATTGATCATATTGTAATGAAACAAGTATAGAATTTATTTTGTATGGCATCAATATTAATACTTTTAACTTTCATCACTAACATTAATGGAATATTTATATGCTAAGCAAAGTTATAAGCACTTTTGCATATGTTCTCTATGCTGCATTAGTTTTGGGGGCCTTTAACCTCCAAGGGAAAAGATTGTTGTCCTGGCTATTGTTAGCCCCAGATCTTATCCAGTTCCTAGAAATAGATAGGAACATCTTTAAATATTTATTGAATGGTTAAAGACATTACTTATGTCAAGGAATGATAACTAAGATAGCTATGTAAACATTTTAATTTACCTCTTTCAAATAAGCAACTTGGAAAATATAAACTAAATGGTTGAATTTTTTAGATTACTCTAAGGCATGCACTGCAGTTTGTGAAAGCCCCTCACAGAACAAACCTTCTGTTTTTAAGCAGCATCACTGATAATAGATAATGACATTGTTCTCACTGAGGGAACTATGACTGAGAAAGGAAACTGAAGGAACCGATACTATCCAAATAGTTTTCACAGTGAGATTTAACAACATCAGAAAAGCTGATATCATTTGATATAAGAAGCACCACCTTATAACTTAAATAGTAATAAATTACCTACAATGCAATAACGACATGGTGGAAAGGGCAGATCCATTATCTGTTCTCTACAAGGGAAATGTATAATTAGAAACAGAGATCTTATTATGAAATTGAACTATTCTTGCTGCTGGTGACTAAAATTAAATTGACAGTGGTAAATAAATTGAATAGTTAAGGGCTATTTGTCTCAGATGAGAGTAACAAGAGACTCAGATATGGACCAAGTTTTCCATTGCAACCTGAAGACCAGCGATTTCATAAAACACATTGTCTCCAAAGTTTGACAGATACTCCAATTTTTAAACACCATTAGAACTTAGAATTTTTCCCATAAAATAATAAAGTATCACAGTAAATGTTAAATGACCTTACTGTTTCAATAAATATAAGACTAAAGTTATTAATAAAGTCATTAATAGACATTAGTTGACACATTCAATACAAAAGTTTCTGTACAGGGTTTATATGTAAATTTGTTCAGTTGCAAATTTGAAACATTGCAGAATATTGCATTCCACTCCTTATATAAACTTCTGTTTTCCAAAAACTGCCACCACTTTCTTAGATGTCTTCTTGTTTTCCTCATTCCCATCAATGGCTCTAAGATTTGGCATTCTTCTGGGGAAACATTTTTAAATGAGAGAAAAAAAAAGAGATTTCTGTACTTTATGAGCATGAGAAAATCAACTGTGTGAGATGTGGGTGCTGCATACCACCATACAATGTACAGGGTGTAAATATTCACTGTAACAAATTTGGAAATGTTCTCATTTGTGGATCTCATATAATAAAAAGTCGTCTTCAATCCATAAGTGTCAGTGATTATTTTTAAGGAAACTGATCTTAAGAAAGGCCTGGAATTCTGGTATTAATGAGTGCGCAAGTTTCTCTCTTTGCGTTGGGATACCTAAAATGTATATAAGTAGAATTCCAGAGATAAAAACTTTATCATGTTGATGACTTAGTTGGTTTGCGTTTAGAACTGAGCCAGATAACAGAGGTCTTTCCTTTTGTTACCAGCTACAGATTCCTCCTTTGGAGTCTTACAAGGCTAGAAGAAAGTATTAGTGTGTAGTACCTTCTTTATACAAAATTTGATTTTTTTTTTCCCATAGAAGTAAGTTTGCATTAACAGCATGGGGGGATGTATGGGAGGAGTGTTGAGGAGGATGATGGATATTGAACTTAACCTGACCTAGCCTTGGAGCAAACAGTCCCATGACATTGTAAGAGTTTACCTAAATAGAGACCTCAAAGAAAAAGAGGCACCTAGAACCAATAAGAAGACTAACTTTATTTTCAAGTTAGATTAGCCAGAAATCACATGAAAACAATTTTAATATCCAAACATAATGAATCATAAAATGATATAAAATGTTCATGTCAAAAGAGAGTGCATATGTTACTGACAACTTTTCTGTATAAAAATGTATCTTCCTGTATAAAAATGTATTTTCTATATAAAAATGTATGCTATTATATTAGCATATAGTTTCATGTTAAAAATCTGCAGACATTTTTGTAGTTATAATTTAATTTATCAAAGGAAAATACATGGAAAATTCCATTGCTTCATACTCTCTCACACTACAGACTGTTGTCAACATTTATAACATATCTTCATCTACTGTCACCATTTCCTCTCAGCTCCAGCCTGAGTTAAAGCTGCTTTTCCCAGGATTTGGAGACATTTTGATTATCTTTCCTTAATTTGCTTGCATATGTGCCATCACCAGAATTTGAAATTTGTTTCATATGCATAAAATTTATTTGATCCTCACAACCATCCCAAGAGGTAGAGAGGGCCGATCATATTGGTATTGAACTTATGTCTCAGATGAAGAAACTAAGGCCCAGAGAGATTGTATGGTTGTCCCTCGTGATGAGATTTTCAAATGTTGCATGTGAGGCTACAATCCTGGTTCGATGTTCTTCCTGATGAAGTTATAAGACAATGTCCACAAATCAGGCTTAGGTCTATCCTCTTCCTCTCCTTCCTCCTCCTCCTCCTCCTCCTCCTCCTCCTCCTCCTCTTTTGTTAACGAAATCACACTCTCAAATGGACATTAGCAGGAAAGAGATTGCTTTCTCTACTGGCAATATTCCTCTCACTTTAACCTGTCAAAATTGTTTCTATCCTATGGTGTCAATCCAAACCCCTTCTTCCTAGATGAAGATTCCTTTTCTTGCAGACCCTTTTCCTCTGTTACAGCATTCTTCACAGTCTGCCTTGTGGTAGACCTTTTACATTTTCTATTCTTGTGTCTCAATGAATCTAGAATTAGATAGGCCTGAATTTTAATTCCACAACTGTCACTTTAACTAGCTATATGTCATTGGACAAGTTGCTACATTTTTTTAAATATAACCTTCCTTATCTGTAAATTACAACTCCTATCTCATGGTGACATTTTGAAGTTTAAAACATGTACAGGTGCTGGGAAAACTGGCTGACCACATGCAGAAGATTGAAACAGGACCCCTATCTATCCCCATGCACAAAGGTTAACTCCAAATGGATCAGAGACCTAAATGTAAAACCTCAAACCATAAGAACCTTAGAAAATGAAGGAAATACCCTCATGGAAATCAGAACTGGCATCCAATTCCTGAACAAAACCCGAAACCCACAGGCCATAAGAGAGAAGATAGACAAGTGGGACCTTATTAAACTGACAAGCTTCTGCAAAGCCAAAGAAACCATCAAGAGAGCAGGGAGACAACCTACAGACTGGGAAAAAGTATTTGCCAACTCCAGGTCTGACAAAGGCTTAACATCCTGGATCTACAAGGAACTCAAATGTACTGAAAAGAAAAAAACAACAACCCCATTATTAAATGGGCAAAGATATGAACAGACACTTCACAAAGAAGACATCCGAGCAGCCAATAAACACATGAAGAAATGCTCAACCTCACTAATCATCAGGGAGATGCAAATCAAAACCATACTGAGATACCACCTAACTCCAGTCAGAATGGCAATTATCAACAACTCAAAAAATAACAACTGCTGGAGAGGGTGTGGTGAAAAGGGAACACTTCTACACTGTTGGTGGGAGTGTAAACTAGTGCAACCTCTGTGGAAAGCAGTGTGGCGATTCCTAAAAGCTCTAAAAATCGACCTTCCATATGACCCCACAATCCCCTACTGGGAATATACCCTGAAGACCTCAAATCACTCTATAAAAAAGATACCTACACATGTATGTTTATCGCTGCCATGTATACTACGCAGCCATAAAAAAGAACAAAATCATGAATTTCGCAGCAACCTGGATGGAACTAGAGTCTATGATACTGAGTGACCTCTCACAGAAGCAAAGATCCAAGTATCACATGTTCTCACTCATATAATGGACCTTGAACATCCAATGTAATACTATAAGAAAATGACTGACAGTACTGGGAAACTATGGGGGGGGATGGGATTAACAGTCGCAAATATCTGTCTGAGGATGGGGAAACACCTCTTATCAACAGGGTGCCTGAATGAAACGTAATTGTACACCTAACCCTTAACTGTACCCCACAAAATCATAATAAAAAATATTGATTAAAAATTAAAAAAAAAAACAAAAACAAAACATGTACATAGTCTAGCAAAATGTATGATACATAGAAAGTGCTCAATAAATGGGAGCTATTAACATTTTTGGCCTTTGCATCTCACTAGAGTTTAACACAAGAATAGTCATCTTCCTACAAAGTAAGGTACTTCCTATAAAGTACTTCCTAGCATAGTTATAGGATACAGATTTTATAACAATGTCTGTATCTAATCTCCATCTATTCAGTAATTACTTGACAAACCCAATTCAACTCAAAAAAATGTATCTAGATAAAACATAATATTATAAACATGGTAGAGAGAAGAATTCCATCTTGATTCTAAAACTCAACGTATTATGAATATATTTGAGAAATAACTTTTGTATACAGCTAATTATTGATTGGATCCAACAGAGAAACTTAAGCACAGATAATAGTAAACTTTGGTCAATCTACTGGGTTGTGCTTAGCAAGTGATAGAGAAATGCAATGGAGACCACTTAGAACATGGATAGCCAAGATAAGACAGTGAAATAGTGGTCATACTCAAACTACACATAGATTTAATGCTCCACCATTTCAAAACCAGATAGTTACAGAAAATTAACTAATTTTTCAAATGGAGGTATAATTTATATAAAATAAAATTCATCCATTTTAGTGTTCATTTCAATGAGCTTTGAAACACATTCAGTTGTGTAACCAAGACAGTTGTGCAGTCAACACAACAAGATATTAGACACTTATTAATGCATGCCAGTGAATCTGAAATTAGGCAGGACTAAATTTAAATTCAGGATCTGCCACTTTCACTAGATGCATGACATTTAATGTTTCCCCCACTTCTAAAATATAGCTCCATGTCCACTTCTTGTCAGTCTTACCCTTGCTCCCATTTTCTGGCAACACTTATCTGTTTTTTTCTTTCCCAGAGTATCATGTAAATGTAGTCATATAGTTTCTTTCTTTCCCAGAGTGCCATGTAAGTGTATTTATATAGGGTGTAGCCTTTTTCTCTAGATTCTTTCATTTAACTATTGAGATTCAGTTATTTTTCATGGGTCAGTAGTAAATTCCTCTTCATTCCTGAGTAATATTTTTTTGCATGAATGATTCATGGTTTGTTTATCCACTCACCAGTTGAAGGACATTTGAGTTGTTTACAGTTTCCAGTGTTTATGAATAAAACCACACAGGCATTTGTGTGCAGACTTTTTTACCAACATAAATTTTCATTTCTCATGCGTAAATAGAAGTGGGTTGCTAGTTTTATATGGTGTTTTGAACTGTTTCTTGAAGCAATTTTATTTTATAAACGACAACATGCTTCATACTGATTTTTTAATTGAATAACTCTAAATTTACTCTGACAACAATATGGAACATCATGTAAGATTTTTTTTTAAGGAGTCATAATTATGAGCATGCTCTATTGAATATTGAGTAATCATTATATGTATGAATTAGCATTGTAATACTAAGTGGGCCTTCAGAGTATACTACCATACAGAGTGCTATTTTTTCCTTGATGAATTCAGGCAACTATTTTTGAATTCTTATCTTCTAATTTGTAAACTTTTTCTTCTTTCTTTTCAATTTACTTTCAGTTTGCCTTCTGTCTACTTCTTGTTATGCTCTCCTCTTCTAATTTGCTTCTTATTTGTTTCATAGTAAATTAGATTAAGTAACCTGTTGAATTGTTGGTTACTTTAGAGCTTTAGAGGTTGCCTTTTTTAGGCACTCTCTTGAGATGCAAAGTATCCTTCCTTTATTCTAGGTACTTTATAAAATCTGCTTGTATAAAAACCAATTTTTTTTGCAGGCTCTTTGTTATCTTCCAGAAAATTGATAGTCTTAATAAGTAACTTCTGGTTGTACTATCTTAATAATAACATGGAGTCTCACCTCAGTCTTCCCTCTCTGCTGCAGCAGTGAACACCTGTCCTTCATTAAGTAGTTTAAGACTTCTCACTCTTCAAAAATGTATCTTGATAACTCCAATCTAGATTTCTGCAACTCACATTGCTCAAAAAAACTCATTCATTGTTTGATTGCATCATCATTTATTCCATAGTAATTTGGGGATTATCTTGGCAACAAAATTTTCAAGAACTTCCACCTCCCTCCCCACCAAGTGTTTCCCTTCATACTATTATTGCCAAACCAATAAACATTTAATGATTTACTGCTTTTAAATTAAATGGTATAATACATGAATAAGAGCATCATTATCTTATTGAATTTGCACACTCAGTGTTACTGATTCTATCACAAGGTACTATGAAAACAAACAAATAAAAAGTTCTGCATCTAACTGTTGTTATCAAGAGGAGGTTTGAAAGAGCCCTAGCTGAATCCAGATGGAGTTGAGCAGAAACTTAAACAGCATTTAACTGCACCTCCCCCGCTCCCTTTTTCACTGATATTCACCTAAAAGGTAAAAAAAGAAAAAAAGCTGATTCACTTCTCTAATTAATGTATTTAAGAAAAGAAGGGGGGGGGCAGATGAAATTAAGGAGAAAAGACTAAGAATGGAAATGATGCACAGTTGCAAGTAAGGAAGAAAAAAATAAACCATGGTCATTTAATTAGCAAACTATCTCCTGAAATTTGATATATATTTGATATATGAATTGTCACTACGCCCTCTCAGTTGCAAAAAATAGAAAAGCAAAAGGCAACTAATAATGAAAATAAGTTGGGTGAGGTGACAGCTTTGTCATTTTTTTAATTGGATCCACTCTGTCTTTCCCTTCCACAATGACGCACTTGAGGCTTTGCCTCCACAGCTGTCAGTTTAGTTCCCTTCAACATTATTAAACTCCACAGTGAAGCCTCCGTTAGAATAAATCTACCAAGAGTGGCTGTTAATATGTTTCTCTGTACATTTCTAAATAACTGAAAACAGTTTCATTACAATATTTCAGTTAATTTTTAAATGGAAGCAAAATATTGGTTTTGAAGAGTGGTGATAACCCCCTTGGACACATGAATATCAGAGCTGTCCCAGAAACTCTGGCTGCCAGCATCCCATGGCAGGAAGAGTTGTGGATTCGCTGCTCTGGTTCTGAGCACTCCTCTCCTATTTTATACCTATTAATATCCCCTTGACTAACCATACAGGTTCTTAAAGCACTTTAAAAGACAATTCATTCCTGTTGCCTTTTTGTCAGACACTCAAGTATCCCCATTTTATACCTGGGATGACGAGGCCCACAACGAACTTCCAAGATCCCATAATGAATGAAGGAAGAAGTTTGTGAGAAGCAGGTCTCTACTTGCCAGTGTTGTTTTCACTATAGAATCCCACATTAACAAGAGTAAGCCAAATTCTGTGGCCCATTTGTCCAGTCTCACTATAATACATGGTGAAAGTTTTGTGCCCTCAAAGGATATTCAGTAGGACCATCAGTGGGCATGAAGATGTACTACTTGAATAGCTGCTTCCATGTAGAAGACTAAGAATTCATCGTATTAGTATTTGAAGAGGATGAGAGAGTCTTAAAGGATTAATATGATTATGTATATGAAATTAAAAATTCATTAATTAAAAACTTTTGTCAACTAACTTTATTTTATCTTGGTGAAAAATAGGGTGTTGGTATTATACAGGAAATAACAGATCAAATCTTACTAGTACTTAGATTTAAAATTCAGTAATCTCACAGAAACTCAATAAAGAACAATAATAAAAAGACACAACAAATATATAGCTGAAATAAACTTTGTTCTATCTCTTACTATTGGTAAAATTCTATCCAGAAACATCACTTTTCATATTGGACCTAAAAAAATTAGACCTGAAAATAAAAGACAGTAAAATAACACAAGGAAAATATTGTTAAATATCCAATTTTTCAGCAAGTTTCAAATGGAGGAATTATGTATTACAAAGATTCTAAATTCCTCTGAGTCCTCATGGGGAATAACTGGCAAATTGCTTTGACTGTTCATATAATACCAAAGTATATTTAGAATGACAAATACCATTAGGTTATTCAAAGAAATCTTTTGAAAGTAAAAACGTGTTTAAAAAGATATAGTATTTAAAATATTAATTCATACTGTGAGAAGTAAAAATAGCTTGTTGCTCTCCAGTGTCTCCTGCTTATATCTGAAAAATAACAACATGTTGTCACTCATATGTGGGCCCTGATCACTGGATACACGAGCACAAAGATGTGAACAACAGATGTTGGACACTGCTAAAGGGAGCGGGAGGGAGAAGGGAGAAGGGACACACAACCACACACTGGGTACCAGGTCCTTTATCAGGGGAAGAGAGGGCCCGTGAGAAACCCAAGCCTCACCTGTACACAATTTCCTTGTGTAGTAAACCCTCACACGTACCCCACAACTCTAAAATTAAATTGAATTGAATTGAATTATTATTATTATTATTATTATTATTTTGAGCTGAAGTCTCACTCTGTCGCCCAGACTGGAGTGCAGTGGCCGCTCCCGGCCACCGCAGCCTCGCCTGATGGGCTCCAGCGATCCTTCCGCCTCAGCCTTCCAAGTAGCCGGAATTATAGGCATGCGCTACCACACCCGGCTGATTTTTTGATTTATTGTAGAGATGAGGTCTCGCTGCCCAGGCGGGTCTCGAACCCGCGGGCTCAGGCAATCCACTCACCTCGCCTCCCAAAGGCGCGGGATTACAGGCTGAGCCACCAAGCCCGGCCAAATTATTCTTTAAAAGAAATTCCTGGCCAGACTCGGTGACTCAACCTGTTATCCCAGCACTTTGGGAGGCCGAGGCGAGTGAATTGCCTGAGTCTGAGGATTCAAGATCAGCCCAGACAACTTGACGAGACCTCATCTCTACAATAAATAAAAAAAAATTAGCTGGACGTGGTAGTGCACCTGTAGTTCTCGATACTTGGAAGGCTGAGGTGGAAGGATTGCCAGAGCACAGCTGGTTGATCCTGGGGTGGCCATGAGCGAGCGTGCCACTGCACTACAGCCTGGGCAATGGAGTGAGACTCCAACTAAAAAAAGAACAAGAAAAAAATCTCTGTATATGTCTAATATTTAAGCTAAAGATGGAATAAAAATAATTGGCAGATGAAAGAATAAAATGACAACAACCAAAATCAAAAGACCTCTGAGGCTCTTCCTGATCTCTCAGGTGTCCCCTGCCTGACCGTGTCTTTTCTGATCTGGCCAAGTACCATTCTCTTCCCTGTATCCCACTGACTTCCTTGCTGTCTTGTTTCTTGGACTATCCAAGCTGACTGCCAGCTCAAGCATCCTTAATTACCTGTTACCTCTCCTTGGAATGTTCTTCTAGTAGTTTTTTGTATTGCTTTCTTAATCTTATCCAGTCCTTCATTAACCAGTCCAGTTAAAATACCCCCAGCTTCCTACTCTCTATTTGCAACTTGTCTCTACATGTTCCATCAATTGGAAAGTAAGCTCTTTGAGGACAAGTACTGTCTTGTTCATTGTGATGTCCTCCAAATCTAGGAAACATCTGCTTGAGTTGCTAACATGATAAATGATTCAGGTGGAAGCTATCCATAGTACATATTTGTATGAATATGATTGTGCGTGCATATGTGTTTGTGCACATGCTCATGTGTGCATGGACTTTTTAGGAGAAAATAAAGGACACATCTGCATGGGTTACTAATTAATTAGCATGCTATTATATTAGCAAACATTACCAATGGATTTTATATAAGACAGCTAGTTGTAAATAATATATATAGTTAAATTACTGTAGGTACACCTGTAGTCTCAGCTATTCAGGAGGCCGAGGTGGGAGGATCACTTAAGCCCAGGAGTTGGAGACCAGCCTAGGCAACATAGTGAGATCTTCATCTCTAAAAAAATGAAACAGTAGAGACCTTCAAACCTTATAATTCAAACTCTTTCTCTCCACCCCTTCTATTGTTTTGGTAGATAATCCTAACAAGTTGACATAGTACACATGGTCACATGTCTAGAATATTGTTCATACAGTTCTCCAAACTGGACTCTTGAATAGAAGCCAAACATTCTTTCTACTACTTGAGTTGTCTTCCTTCTCCTCTGTACTGGATTATCAATCCATCTGTTATTCTTGTTTACTACACTATTTAGCTGATCCTAGGTGACTTACTCTGAAACAGTGCTGAAGACCCCAGGATTCTGGAACAGACTGCCTGGGTTTGAATCCCAACTATGCTATTCACTAGTAAGTTACATCATTGTGCTGCACTTAACTTACCTGTAAAGCAGTTATAGCAATGCCTACCTCTTACTGAGAGGATTAAATGAAATAACATAAGCAATTAGTTATATCACATATACTTTTATATATATGTTTGTGCTATATATATATACATAGAACAAAGTAATTATACCTATAATTTTACCTATTTTTTTTCAAGATCTCTGAAACATTGACTTGTAGAGTTATTTGGGATAAAGAAAAATTGAGTCCTAACTTCTATTAAACAAGTAACATCTGGCCAACTAATTTAGAAATTGTATTATTAGCCAAATATTGATTTTTAAAAACTGGGCAGATTTTTCACCACAAACTGTGGAGTTCCCCTGCTCCACTAATTCAATGTAAAACAATTTCAGTCTTACCTTTTGAAACATAAAATTTTGAAAGTTAAATCCTTGCAAATAGAGTAATTAATTCATTTGAATTCCATTAGGAAAGATTTCCATGTTATATCTTGCATTAGTACTGTCCTTATTTCCTTTCATTCATCTGGATAATGAGGAGATAGCCATGCTTGACCATTCACGAGTGGCTAGAACCAAGATGCAAAACTGAAAGTTCAGCAACTTTAAAGTAAAATTAGTCCTATTACATCAGTTTTTGAACCAGTTTCTTAAACAGTCTTGAAATGAAGCAACTTCCATGAAGAAATGCTTTTATGTGATCAAAACAAAATTTGGAAATCAGAAATTCTAAATTCCAGTGGTATGTAGACTCTATTTACAACTGCCTGTCCCATTTTTCTTTTTGTTTCCTTTTCCTTTTGAATATCAATTGAGTATGGTTTAAATTTAATATTTGTGAAGTCCTTTAAGATTCTTCAAATAATGATTCTACATAAATGCAAAAAATGTTATTATTAATTCTCAAGAATATTATAAAAACTACTAATGTTTAAGTACCTGGAAGATGAAAATATGATGTGAGTACTAAGTTTTAAGTATTATTTATTGAAGAAAAGCATTTAGACTATGTTTGCTGATAAGTAGTTTTCAAATTTCATTTCATTGAGTTCTTTTAATAGTTCACTGAGGCATGGTAAAATGTTATTCAAGCATTCCAGGTATCTTGCACCCCTTTTGAGGGGTAGTGTTTTCTTTAGTGTCAGATCTTAGGAATTCTAATTTTCTCTTATTAATTATCGCCATTACTATCATCTAAAAACCTACAATGCCTCAAAATTGTGTGTCAGTGAGTTTAGCTACAACTGCACTAGTGTTTATTTTTTATATTATAGAGAAATAAGTAGCATCTTCTAGTCCTACTCAATTAATTAAATATGATATGAATATTTGAATTAGTTATGTGAGTACTGCATAACTGGGGAGAATCTAACATCCACTCTTAATGCTAAATGATGATACTACTAAATTGCCATGAATAAAGGGTATGAAAAAATGGTCTGCATTTTCTATTTTGTTTGAATTTCTCACATTTAGAGAGCAAAATATTTTTTAATATGTGACTAAAATTCATCTTGCTGTCTCTTTTTAAATTTTTATTCCCGTCTCTAATACTAGTGAATAGGGAAATAAAACACAGTCAGCAAACAGAGGTCAGAGTCACCTCCCACTGAAAATAATCTAGTATCTTCCTTACTTCATAACATATGCTTCTGACATCCCTATCCATATAGAACAACAGCTTCTTTGTGATTTTTATCATCTCCACAAGAACACCAGCAAAGATAACTGAGGCTGGCTGCATTGCCAGGGCACAGGACTGGCAGAATCGCCAGTAGGAAGCCCAAGCAGTAGTTGGCTGAATTAGTGACTGGAATAGGAGAGAAATATTCCCTAGGAAATAAGCAAAACCAAACAGCATTACAAGGTGAATATGCTCTTAGCTTGTAATATGCTCTTAGCTTGTCCCCTCTTCCTGCACCCTTTTCTCTCCCTTTTTAACATTTAACCTCTGGGAAGAACTTGGTGGCAGAGTGGTGCCATGAAATGCCAAGAGAAAGACTGACATTTCATTTCTTAGTATCTGTGGTATCAGTACACACCCTGACATATGGGTGTTTATTTCCCACCCAATTAGCCAGTCTAAATGGGAATATTCATTGTTTTAAACAAATCCAAGTTGACATCAATATCTCCTGGATTTATTTGACCTCAGCAAACCTTTTTTGCCCAAAACACCATTAACATCCTGCTTCTACAACTAATGTTCTGTAGAATGTACTTTGGGGAATGATGCTTTCAACAATCAGAAAGTTTCAATTACCTATTCAACATACCACATTAGCAAGGAAGTATGTGATATGTTTTTGGAAGATTTCCCTCAAATAAGAATTGTTTTGTTTCTAAAAGTGTTTCTCTTTCATCTGCCTAAAGCATATCTATGACCCTAACATATCCAATAACAAAGGGGATTCTTGTGTGTTGTGTTAAATGAACTTTCTCTTAAATCATAAAAAGGAGAAGAGGGGGGAAAAGTCACATAACACTCTTCTTTTATTGCTAAATGATTCAGATTTTTCCTCTTGAGTTTATGGTTCAGTCTCTGAACCCCTCTTCCCATCATCCATGCTAGCCATGCTTATAAATCTTTTACATTCTAGAAGCTTGGATGTTTTATTATTTATCTGTATTTGTTGGGGCTAGCCTTGATAAAGAGGACTGTTTTTACTGGACTGCTTATTGCAAGGACCTGTAAAAGAAAAATAAGCTGAATGTGGCCTGTGAACTTGGATATGCACCAGGGATGTCATTTTTCTTACTACATGACAAGTCAAAAGGAGACTGAAATCAGATAAAGTTTTTTGAGATTTAAGGATTAAAAACAAAGCTACTTTGTATCATCTTCACTTAGCGAGAAAGAAAGATGCTTAGCATTTAGGGATGAACTAGCACTACCAAATTGCCTTCAGTTTGCTGCTGCATTTCTTTATTGTTTATGGATAACAGAAAAAGGAGACGATATCTGATGGCTCATTTGTAGAAAACTAAACATCTTCAGAAACCAGCAATGCTATTTGCAAATTTAACAAATAAATAAATCAATAGAAGCAACTGTTTAGGAAGCTACATACAAGCATTTTATATCCCAGTACCTCTCAGATAACGTACAATTAGATTCCACACTTGCAGAATGCAGATAAGAATACAGTGGTTCCAACATGACAAGAGAAGGGGTTACCTGGTCAACTGCCGGGGGAGTGAGGGCCAGTTAGAAGTCCAAACTTCACCTGCATGCAGCCTACTTTAGATGTTAATCCTCACTTGCACCCCATATCTCTATAGTCCAAAAAAAGAAAAGAAAAAAAGAATACAGTGGATCCCTCCTCTCTGCAAGACTCCAGTGAATGTTTGAAACAACATCTAGTACAAAACTCTATATATACTGTATACCTATCTCTTAAGGATGTTTGAGTGAAAGTTATATTATTGCTATAATTATTTATCAGTGAAAATCTAAAATCATTTTTCACAAATCAAGTTTTCTGTTTTGAGTAATAAACTTTTGTTTCATTCTATACTGTTTAATGTATTTTGTGATCATTTTATTTATAGAGTATTTTCAAAAAGAGATGCTTACATGCTTAATTTATTAAGTAAGAGATTATCTGTTCCCAGAGATTTATCTTGGATCTCAAATCATCAGAATTTATTCTAATCTGCATTGTTAAATATTGATATGTGGTTATTTGCAGGCTTTGTTTAAATAGAAGAAGGAACATGGTTTTTAATTTTCATTTATATTACTTTAATGTGATCATGGAGTCTCTGAATTCAGGTCCAGGGTCCTCTCTAACTTTTTGAGAAAAGTCTTATTATTACTAGAGTGATCCCTGGGAGAAAAAAAGTTGATTTTTTTTTTTAGCTGTCAACTGACCATCTAAAACTCTGATCTACTAAAATGATGCTGACCTCTTAAATGGAGTTCACATGAGGCACAGTTTCTTTTACCATGAGTTTTGTTTTAGTGATGGAAAAGAAATTCCATGCTGATTACTAACGAATTTAGAAGTATGAATGTGTATTATTTATCTGTGGCTCTATCTTTATCTCTACCACCCAAATAAACCACAGCTAATTAATCACACTGAAGTCCTGGACTTGAACAAAAATCCTGCTTCTCTGTTTTATTTATTTTTATGCGGCAAAACAATTTAGCAAAGTTTCTTAGTAGGGCTTTTGCTTTTTACAGAATCATATGGCATCACAAGACCTAATCGTTGATACTCTGTCAGTGTGACGGAGCTTCCAATCAGTGATCTGGTCCAGCTTATTCAACTTCTTTGCAAAATCACGGTATTGCCAGAAAACTAATTATAGTTGCAGTAGCTACCAATTTCAGTAGGGAAAGTAGGTGAGAAGGCAAGTCCTATCACTACAAAATATGGGCGATCCATGTTAGTGAAAAATTTTCAATGCTTTTCTAATAGTTTTTTTTTTTTAGTTTTTATAGTTTCTTGTTTTATCATGTCTATACATGAGAAAAGGACTATCTCTTTTATTTACTAAAGATTATTTAGTGTCTTATATAAAATTCCAGATTTCTTTTTCCGAGTGCTACAGGCTCCTTAGACAATATGTCACAGAAATAAAGACTTTAGTTTTTTCATTTATATGATACTATGACTTGCAAATCTTCAATAAATGAAAATATTGGTCGTGATAATTTAAAATCTTTTGCATTGTTTTGAATCCTTGAGAATTTTAGATTGTAGAAAAAGAAATATGGCAGGATAACAACACTAATTCAAGTATTCAGGGCCATCTAAATATGAATTTTTAATAATATTTTAAATGAAATATAATGAATATATTAGAATTGACATGATACATTTATGTAAATCTCACAATTAGAGCTACATAACTTATTCATATTAGTATTAGACCTATATTTGATGTTCACCTGTGCTTTTATTCACTTTAAAGTGGTTTCTGTTCTGCTTAATTGGTTTGGATTTGCTCTGTCAGGTTTTTTCCCCTTTATTTCCTTAGTGAAACAGTTGCAGACCTGCTGTTTTATATTGTCTCTCTTTTTTTTTTTTACAAGAAAGAAAAAGGCAAGCAAAAATCTAAGTCTGATTAAAAGCAGTTTATTCAGAGTTTATGAGTACTTCAGAAAAGGTTTCCTTCCTTCACTGAGGCATTATGAAAATCCCATGGTACATTCATCATAGAAAGTAGACACCAAAAAATACATAAACCATGATATTCCAATAAAGATCATTATTTCTAAGATCATAATATTGACTGTGTTCTAGAAAAATAGAATATAATGTCATAGAAACACCTTTGCCCACACCCCTCCTCAGTTGATTTGTTGACTTATTCTGTATTTCTATTGATTTTAAATCAATTACAACTATTCCTTTATATATTGATAAAATATTCTGATATCTTAGCAGTTTGCCCAAACAAGAATTACATCATTCATCCATAGTAGTTTCTGTATTTATATGTATATCTTTTGTGCTTTTCACAGTGCAATATTTGGACAATCATTCTGGTAACAATTTGCCTTTAATTTAATAAAGGCAAAATTAAAATTTTAAAAGTAAAATTCTCATTACTCTTCTCATACTGGGTTAATTTAACAATTGTGAGGGGGTTTTTTGTGTTTTTTTTCACTCTTTCTTATATTAAGGAATCTTTTCTAGGTTCAAAGAAGTTTTAGATTCTACCTCCAGGAAAATAATTCATGGATTTTTTTAAAAGAAACTACATATATTGTAATCTATGGAGATTTTCTCCATTTCAGAGAAATAGACTAATATTAAAAATAATATTTTAATCTACCTGTTAATGTTTGCTCCAGTGAATTCTTTAAACTTTTTTCCATCGGATAAATTATAATTTCTGACTTCTCGAGTTATTACTAAATCTGCAAATGGGTAATATGAGGAAATTATTGGAATACAAACTGTCTTAATACAAATTCACATGTCTATTGTAGGACACTTTTAAAATGTGAAGAAGGGCTTTATAAAACCACATAAATAACAATGGAAAATTTTGCTATTGTATGATATAAATGTTCCTAAAATTCATCTCACTATGCAAAATCGTGAAATAAAAATCAAGAGTTTAAGGGAAAAATGGGTTTGGAGCATAACACGCAAAAATTGAATTAGATACACACATACAAAAAGATAGAAACCTACTAAAATGATAAGATAGTTTTACACATGTAAATGCTTAAGAAATGCATACATACTACAATAAATATGGACTTCACCTTGAAAGAGACTTGAAGTTTGCTTGAGAAACAGGGTGCTGGAAGATTTGCAGCTTGATAGTTCTTGCAAAGAAGGAGTAGGAGGGTTATCTGAAATCTGACAGAAAATTCTAACAGCAGATGTGGATGGATGTAGCTCCTAACACATGGCAAAATGATACAGATATAGCTTACAGATAGATGGCTGAGGGTAGGTGTGTGTGTGCATGTTGTGTATTCCAATGCAGCTCAGTGTAGTTGGGTGAAATTTTCTGTAGTCTATTGTCATTCCTCACAAGCAAAGTCATGCATAGTTAGATGAGAAATTTGTGTCATGCTCAAATTATTCCCTGTTGGTAATGTGTTTTTGAAACAAGAGTTATAGCAGGACTGACTGTATGTTTGAAAGATGGGCACATTAACTTACTAAATGAAGATGATGAACCTAGCTATGGTAAAAAGAGGTGATTATTTACTAATGTCACTGACAACAGTACAATTAAATGACTGCTATTTGATTTTTCTATGGACTGTTTTGCAAAACTGAACTGTAACCTCCCTGTCCAAATTGATTGACTTATTAAACTTGGTTTTGCATTTAGAAATAGCATTTTACCAGGAACGAATATCAAAATTAGGAAGGTCACTGAGTAATCATGTAACATTTAAAAATCTTTCATTTTTCTGCTTTTTCTTCTCTATCTCTGAAATTTGTGCTTACTAAGCAGTCAGTACATGCCACCATGGGAACTGTACTCATTTAATGAATGAATAAATTTAAAGGAACAGGTGAAAGTGTGGGATATGCAAAATTTATTCAACTAACCTATTTCCTGTTGTACAGTTTTCTGCAAGAGCAAAATTCTCCTGTGATGTGTTGCTGTACTCTGAGAGAAGTTAACAATTATTGGTAAGGAATGGGCTTTGACAGACCACAGTGCTTCTGTGGCCCGTGCACTGCTGTGCTTTCATATTCTAGAACTAGACTCCGGTGCACAGAGTAGAAAAATAATAAGTTCTTTGAGCTGAAACTTCATAGTCACTGTGGGATATTCAAGAAGGAGACCAATGGGGAGAAAGATAATATAGTGATAGCTTTGAACTTTTCCTGGATTTTACTTGCTAGAAACCAAGCGAGAGTCACTCTGACACCTTATTATGACTAACTCTTTCTCCATGTAGGGAAAACTACTCCACAGTCCATGTTGATAAAAGTGAAAGGGAGTTCACACATGAGAGAGAAGGTGGTCTGAATTTAGGGTGTAAAGGAAGTATAGTAAAGCTAAGATCTATTCCAAGCCTCAGCTTGGAGGCCACATTCAATGGCAAGTCTCTCCTACCCTTCTGATTCAAGTAAGATGTAACTTCTTTAATTTCCAGAGCACTTTTCAGCCTGCATCATATTTATCTGTTTTCTGTTTCCTGTTGTGGGGTAAGGACAGACACATTTCTGTTTTATTCCCTATTAAATCTTTTAGTATTTAGTTCTTTGTCTGGTGCAGATTAGGTCCTTAATAAGCATGTAAGAATGAATGAATAAGCATCGGAACCTCAAAGCTTACTGTGTACAGGAAGAGATAAAAGATAAATATACAAATTGGTTATGAAATAATATGATGCATCATTACAGAATGAACGAGTAATGTCTGAGAAAGAAGAGATCAAAAGAGGGCTGTAACTCATTCATTCAAGTTGCCTGTTATATGCCTCTTATATTTCCCTATGCTAGATGAACTAGTGAATAAGAAATGAAGTTCTCGGTCTCTCTTTCTCTCTCTCTCTGTTGCTCTCTCCCTCTCTGCAGCTCTCTCCCCGCCTCTCTCCCACTTCCTCTCTCTCTGCCTCTCTTTCTCTCTCTCGGTCTCTGTTTCTCTCGGTCTCTCTTTCTCTCTCTCTCTCTCTCTCTCTCTCTCTCTCTCTCTCTCTCTCTCTCTCTCTCTCTCTCTCTCTCGGTCTCTCTTTCTGTCTCTCTCTGTCGCTCTCTCCCTCTGCAGCTCTCTCCCCGCCTCTCTCCCACTTCCTCTCTCTCTCTCCACAGACCCTTTCCCTTTTTCCTTGTAACCGCCACTTTAATAAATCTCTTGGTCCTGGAAAAAAAAAAAATGAAATGAATAGTTTCTTCAACAGTGGAACTTACAGACTAGCAAAGTATGTAATCATCAAATAAAGAAAACACAAACAAATATCTAATTCAGGTTTTGACAAGAATAATTACAGAACATAACTGGGAAGATATAATCTATATGGGCAGGCAGTAAAGGCATTTTTAAGGAGGTGATGTTTAAAAGTGATGATCAAAGATAAGAAGGGGCCAAAAAGAAGAAGAAGAATTCTGGGCACAGAGCGCAAAGACATCAAGAGCTCAGCTTGTGTGAGAAAAGGAAAGAAGGCAATGTAACTGGAGATGGATGGGCCAGGCATGATGGACTAGGGTTGTGGTAAAGAAGCAGACAGGAGCCAGATTATGCTTAGTCGAAGGTTTGGATTTTAATCAGGATGAGGTTGGGTACCTTTGTCAAAACTCAGTGAGTTTAAACTTAATATTTGTGATTTCTATTTTGTGTATTACACAAAAAAAACTAAACAAATATTGAGCTCTGATTAATGATGATATACATGTTTAAAATTCAGGGGAAAGAGTCCTGGGTTTGTAATTTATCTTGAAAATGCTTAAAAAAATAAGGTTGATAGAGGAATGGATAGATGTATAGAGCATTATAAAACAAGTATAGTGAAGTTACTAATAAAATCTAGGTGGTAGATACATAGAAGTTCATTGTAAAATTTATTCAACTTTGCTTTTCGCTTTTTTCAACTTGTTTGAAAATCCTCATAATGTTGTAAAAAATAAATGCTGAAAATGAAAATGTAAAAAAATTATAATCAATCAAAATCCTACAGCCAAAAAGATGGATTACTGTAGCATATCACCATTTGATTAGTGTTCTATGACTATACTTTTGTGAAATTGGTATTGGCTTTTTAAATACTAAACATATCCCATAGCTTTAAAAATCATTTCTAATTATTTGCATCATTTTACACGACTTAAATGATCAAATATTTTGATGGTGTATTTCTTTGAGTAAATTGAAAGACAAATCTGTTAGACTAGAGTTCATCAATCTTCAATGTCTACCCAGTACCTGTCAGCATAGCAGAAAGGATGTGAACACACTGGAATCTATTAGTGTGATCAACTCTCAGCAGGACTCCACTTTTTTCAGGTTTGTGGTTGACTTAAATGACATGAAAGAAAGAACTATTGTTTCTTTGAAAGTTGGTTAAGTGTACCCAGGAGTCTCGGTGTATTCAGTAGTTTAGCTTCTAACCTGTCTCTGTAAAAATGTAAGTAGCATAGTGTGAAGGCTGTGGAACAGATTGCTCTTTTCCTTGATGAGTTGTTACCCACCATGAGCATTTCACTGATAAATTAGTAGCATCACAGAATCACGTTAGAAGCCTTGTGCTTGATCTCCCTGTGTTTTCAATGAAAACATTTCCCTTTTATTGATGTTTGTTCTTATTGACCCTTTGAAGTCAGAAGACAGAGTTTCTTTATTAAATCAGTAAATCAAGGGTATTTAATTGGCTCTAGAAACTTTTGAGTAGTCTTGGCCTATTCCAGCCCCAAACAGGATTCTGACCAACCACTGTGAATTCTGCTTTTCTAAGAAGGTAGGGGGTGAGAGATTATAACAGGCTCTGTGTAAGTCTTCAGTTGCTCATTGCCTTCAAAGCACTGATTTTCTTGGTGTAGGCAAAAAGCCAAAATCAATATTTTTGACTCACATAAAGAAATAGTTTAGCATTTAGAAAACTGTATGATTATCCTTCTTTTTTCTGAGAAGCCATCAGATATTTTAAAAATAAAATATGTCTTAGGTTTTTGCAGAGGAACTTATTTTTATTCTCTGTGTTACACAGAAAATAATTACATGATTGTTGTCCTTAGCAACTGTGCTAAGATCAATGATACTGCTGAAACGATGAAAGTAGACTTTCATAATGAGAGTAAGTGGCCTGGAGTCTATGCGAAATTGCTGGAAATCTTTTTAGGGTAGCACCACTGCTAATTAAAATACTAGAATCAACACCAGAATTGTTCAGGAAACATGCATACTGATTGCTGAACAAACCTTGAGGGTCATTCCAATTTCTAGACTATCTTCATTGGAATTTTATTTTTTTTAAAGTCTCCATATTCACTTATATTCATTTTCCTGTACATCTCTTTCCTTTGGGTCCCTCGGTTTTCCATGCTTGTGCTTGACATCATTATTACTAGATATTGGGCAGTGAGAAATGAGAGAAGCAAATTGTTCAGAAATCATGCCTGTGGCAAGAATTTCCAGACTGGAGAATGTGGCCTCATTTATCATCATTATTATCACTGAAAAGCTATAGGTCAGGAATGTCTTAAGTCTCCTGTGTTTCAGCATTGTCTACTAAATTGGGGTTAATTAAAATGTCTCTTTTAAAAGTACTTCTCTTGAATACACACACACACACACACACACACACACACACACACACACGCACTTTTCCTCCAGTTTTTTTTAGCAGAGTCATATTCTATTTCTTGCAGGGAGGAGTGGAATTGAAAAGTGTAGGACATGATTTCATTTTTCTAGGTTAGAAGAAAAAAAACATTGAGAGAACATGACTTTCAGGCATGTAAATGGGTTCTAGCCCCATATAAAGGCTATGTCATTCTAAAATGTTATACATATGTCATTATATTTTTTGAGTCTTTACCCCTTATTCTCTTGATATTTTAAAGAAACAAAAGTAGCTTCAATCTGTGTTTCTACCTTTCCAAAAAATATATTTCCCTCTAGTGGTTTTAAAGCTACAAAACATAGGTATTACCTGGGAAGCTTATTTCAACTGAAAATTTCTCAGCTCCATTTCCAGAGATATCGATCCAGTAGCACCATTGTGAGACCTAGAAATCTGAGTTTTACAAGACTTTGAGGTGATTTTGACGCGTGTGGCCATTGGACACAATTTTTGTTGTTGTTGAGGAAACAAATGTTGCTGTATTTATAAGTTGTTTCCCCCTTGGATTTCTTTTTTATTTTATTTTAGAGTTGTAGGGTACAAGTGGGAATTTACTACATAAGTAGACCTCATGCAGGTGAAGTCAGGGCATCCAGCTGGCCCTCCACTCCCTGATAGTGGACCAAATACCCAGTGTGCTGCCACGTGCTCCCCTCCCCCTTCTCTCCCTCTTTCTCCTACTAGTGTTGAGCACAATTTTGAAAACTCTGCTTTCTAACATCACTATAGAGTATTATGGGATTGAATAAGAGGTGCTGTGAAACTACACAGGGGCAGAACCTAAATGAACAAGGAGATAGCACTGAGATTTCAACTGAGGGCTGAAGATTGTGTGGGTTATCTAAAGGCAATTGGGAGTTCATGAGGGTGTGGAAGGGTGAGAACATTTTAGGTAAAAGTAAATTGAAGTGCTGGAAAACAGTGTGGCAATTCCTAAAAGATCTAAAAATCAACCTACTGTATGATCCAGCAATCCCCAGAGGAATTCAAATCATTCTACAGAAAAGATACCTGCACACACAAGTTTATTGCAGCGCTATTCACAATAGCAAAAACTTGGAACCAACCATGCTGCCCATCGAAAGTAGACTGGATTAAAAAAATGCGGTACATATACGTGATGGAATATTTTATAGCCATAAAGAAGGACAAAATTACGAACTTCACAGCAACTTGAGTGGACTTAGAGTCTGTAATACTCAGTGATCTATCACAGAAACAAAGAACTGAGTACCACATGTACTCACTCATAAGCACACCCTGAACAATTATCATAATACTATAAGAAAGGGATTGGCAGTAGTGGGAAACTGCCAGAGGAGGGAGTGGGGACAGGGGGACAGGGGACACTTCATCAATAAGGGTACCTGATCTCAAGCAAGGTGATGTGGGGACCATGGTTTGTATATCTAACTCTGAATTTTACCCCACATCTTTAAAATAAAAATGTAAAAAATAAAAAAAAAGTGAATTGAAGTAAAAAGATACAGAGACTAGAGAGAAAATGGTACTTTGTAGGACTGACAAATAGATGCATCTGGACAAAGAATTATGTGAGTGGTTGAGAAGGTATAAAGACGAGGTTGGAGCAGTGAGTGGACATCAGTCTATGAAATCTTTGTAGCCATGTTAAGGATTTAGGGCAACACCACCAGAGCTTCCAAAAGAGCTTCCAAAAGCTGTGTACCGTCACCCACCACTCCTGGGCTCTTTCATGTTCTTAGGTTCTATATAATCTTGGGTATATCATCATCAAAAATAGGAAACTGCTTTCAGTGTGATTTTCATTTCCACTGCAGCTTCCAAGAGCAAGACCTTACAGAAATATCAGGCCATGAAGTAACGTGTGAGAGGAATGACTTTGTGGATATAGTTTATTGAAGATAATCACTACCTAATAATTCAAACTGCTTGTTTCATTGACTTTGAATCATAAATATTAGGTAGAGAACAATAGTACTGTGGTAGAACAAAGCCATGTAACAAAGCTAAAAGAAAAAAAATTGTCTAAAATTCTGCCCTTGGGGACTTTGACCTGTATTTTTAAATGCATTTCTTTTCTACTAGGTAACTGAAGGTAAACCAGGCATTTTTAATCATTTATTTTAATAGATTTTATGATGAAATTTAAATAAGTAATTATCCCTAACCCACTCCACAAATTAATATTAGAAAACATGTTAAGCTTCAGACTAAAGATTTTTAAAGGCTTTATTTTTTCAGAGTGGCTTTAGGTTCCCAGCAAAATTAAGAGGAAAGTACAGAGATAGCCCATATACAATATCCCTGTCCCCACACATGTGGTGCTTTCTCCATTACCAACATTCTGTAACTGTGTGTTACACTTGTTACTTCTGATGAACCTGCACTGACATATCATTATTATCCAGAGTCCATAGTTTACATTAAGTTTCGCTCTAGGTGTTGTGCATTCTGTGTGTTTTGACAAATGGACAATGGCATATATCCAACATTGTAGTATTTTTCCTGCCCTTAAAATCTTCTGTGTTCTGTCTTTCACCCCTTCCTTCCCCCAACCCTTAGCAATCACTGACTCCTTAACAGAATGGCATATGGTTGGAATCATACAGTATGAAACCTTTTAAGACTGACTTATTTCACTTAGTAATATGCAATTACATCTCCTCCATGTTTTCTAAAGGCCTGATAGCTCATTTGTCATTAGTTTTTCAATAAATTACCCACACTTGTTTTCTCTCTTGATTGAGGATATTTAAGTGTGTGCTTATATGTCAAGAATTGACAGTCAAGAAATGGCAAGAAAATATGAACTGAAATGTTAGAAATGTAAGAAGACACCTAACTTGAGCTTAAATGGAATTTGTTGACTCCACTGCTGCTGCGAATGAGGCTTCTTTGGGCCCAGTCTGATTCATGTCAGTATACAAACACCTCTAAATGGAAAATTTACAGCCTGCCAGGAAGAAACTTTTTTTCCCTCTTCTTTTTCTCTATTTAACTTTAAAGTGGGAGGATTTGATGTTTTGATTGCCAAATAGCTGTCAACACAGAACAACTAGATTTTTATTTCCTGGTATTTGATTTCTTGATCTGGATTAAGATCTGAGCAAGAAAACAACTACCACTTTAAACAGGTATTGGAGTAAGAAAAAGGTTTTGCTCCAGGAATACTTGATATGGTACAGACACAGTCTGTAGTCTGTTTGATTAGACAGTCAAATTTAAGTTGTTGTTTTTTTTTATTTTTAAGAATCACTAAGTGTTATTTAAAGAGAAGATGTAAAATGCTCCAGCAAGTAGAAATCAAATCCTGAAGACAGTCTTTAAACACAATATCAGACGTCATGTAAATGCTACTTTTAAAGTACTACCTAATGAACTAGAAGAAGCCCTGATTAGCAAATTTGCTTGCATTTGGTCCACTGAGTAGTGAGAGGCTTGTTTAGGGTGGGTTCTGCTTTCTCAAATTGCCCTCCTTAAACAAACAGAGCAAGAGGAGAAAGCTTTTAGATGTATAACATGAAGCCTTACAAGAATCTGAAAGTCAGCCCATGAAAGAAAGGAGCTGTTTAGTGGGTTTCCAGTTAAAGATCTGGGTGGTGCTGGAAACAGAATGGCAGATAATAGACTCCTAGTGACGGGGCCGTCAAGAGACAGAAAACTGTAGCAGCTTTGTGGGAAAATAGAATTGCTGGGTTTGCCCACTTGACCTTTACTCTGAATAGATGGGCTTAAGAAGATCACAAAGGGCTTTGCAAAAAAAAGTGTTCTGCTCAGTTCTTTTGGTGCCTGAAACTCCTTTTTTCACTCTGGAGAGTCTTAAGTTTGTTTCTTGGTATTCCTAAAGGGATTCTGTGAAATCCCTATTATCATTCCATAGGTATGTGTTTTAAGTGAAGACATTGCTCACTCTATGGCCATCCCTGTTCTGTGCAGCAGTAACACTAAGTGTTGATGAGAAAGGATTACTGAATAGGGAGCCCAGCATATGTACACTCCACATTATCCCTCCTATCAAAGGCCTTCATTGACCCCTTCTATGTTTCTGAGTAATTGCGTAATCTTATTTAAATAAGAAGCGCAATCACCATTTGAAGGCAAAATGTGTATCAAATGCATATATACTGCTATGTAGATGAAAAACTTGCAGATTAGTTGTCGGCATTTTCAAAAAATAGGACTTGACAGTAGTGGCTCATGTGAAAAAGATCTGGGAGATTTTAGTTAAGTACAAGTTTAGTATGTGCTAAGGTTATGAAGTGTTGGGCAACAATCCAGTAATTAGTTTCATGTATTTAATTGTAATTTTTTGCTTTAGAAAGTATGGACACTGATTGCTCATTTTAAAAATTGTGTCCCATTGTAAGCCTCACACTCCTGGATAAAATTGGCTAATTTGAGAACATAGAAAGGATACTACTTTACAAACTCATAAAACAAAACCAAAAAAAAAAAAAAACCTTATAGGAATTGATTATAGTTAACATAGAGAAGAAAATGCTGCTGATTTGGGGTGGAAGTGGAAGAGAAATGATAGTTATGATAACAGAGTTCAAATATCTGAAGACCTATTATATAGAAAAATATCATTTAGAGGTTTCAGAAAATTTATAGTTCTTCAAACCATACCCTAGAAGAAATAACAAATGGATTAAAGTGATAGATGTGGGAAAATATCAAAAAACCATGAAAACTGCAGAAGAAAATAGAAGCAAATGCAGGCATACTTCAGAGATAATTGTGGGTTTGGTTCCAGACCACCACAGTAAAGCGAATATCACTATAAAGCAAGTACTACGAATTTTGTGGTTTCCCAATATGTAAAAAGTTCTGTTTACACTACAGTGCAGTTTATTAACTGTGCAATAGCATTATGTCTAAAAACATAAATATCTTAATTTAAAAATGCTTTATTGCTAAAAAATGCTAATGATCTTCTGAGCCTTCCTGAATCTTAATCTTTTTGCTGGTAGAGGGTTTTGCCTGTATTTTGATGGCTGCTGACTGACCATGGTGATGGTTGCTGGGGGTTGGATGGCTTTGTCAGTTTCTTAAAATAGAACAACAGTAAAGTTTGCCACATCAATTGACTCCTGCTTTCACAAGAGATTTCTCTGTAGCATGCAACACTGTTTGATAGCATTTTGCCTTCAGTAGAACTTATTTCAAAATAGGATTCAGCCCTCTCAAACCCTGCTGCTTCATCAACTAAGTTAATGGAATATTCCAAATCCTTTGTTGTCTTTTCAACAGTGTTTACAGCATTTTCACCAAGAGTAGTTTCCATCTCAAGAAACCACTTTCCTTGCTCATCCATGAGAAGTAACTCCTCATCCATTGAAGTTTGATCCTGAGATTACAGTAATTCTGTCACATGTTCAGGCTCCACTTCTAATTCTAGTTCTCTAGCTATCTCCACCTCATCTTTAGTTACTTTCTCCACTGAAATCTTGAATCCCTCAAAGTCATACATGAGGGTGACTTCTCTTCTGTAGCTATGACAGTAGGTAACATTGTCTTCCAACCAATGGCTCTTCCATCTACATTGAAAATCTGTGGTTTAGTGTAGCCACTTTCATCAGTTATCTCAACTATGTCTTCTAGACAACTTGCTGCAGCTTCTCTACCACCACTTGCTATTTCACCTTACACTTTTATGTTATAGAGATGGCTTCTTTCCTTAAATCTTATGAACCTTGCTTCTGATTTTTCTTCTGTACCCTCACCTCTTTCAGCTTTCATAGAATTGCAGAGAGTTGGGGCCTTGCTCTGAATTAGGCTTTGGTTTAAGTGACTATTGTAACTGGTCGGATCTGCTATCCAGACCACTTAGACATTCTCCATCTTAGCAAGAAGGTTCTTAGTGTTCATGTGTTCACTGGCGTAGTACTCTTATTTTCTTTCAGGAACTTTTTCTTTGCATTCTTAACTTGGCTGCTTGGCACAAGAGGTCTAGCTTTCAGCCTACTCCAACTTTCCACACACTTTCCTTACTAAGTTTAATCATATCTAGCTTTTGATTTCAAGTGAGAGACATGAAAATCTTTCTTTCACTTGAAAATTTAAAGACCATTGTGAGGTTGGTCTAATTTCAAAATTATTGTTTCTCAGAGAAGAGGGAGGCCTGAGGAGAGAGAAAGAGAGGGGAATGGCTGGTTGCTGGAGGAATCAGTACACACATGATAATGATCAATTAATGTTACCATTGTATATGAGTGCAATTCATGGCACCCCAAAACAATTAGAAAAGTAACATCAAAGATCACTGAACACAGATCACCATAACAGATATAATAATAATGAAAATGTTTGAAATACTGTAAGAATTGCAAAAAGGTGACACAGAGACACAAAGTGAGCACATGCAGTTGAAAAAATGGCACCGATAGACCTGCTGGAGGCCGAGGCTGAGTAGCTACAAAACTTCAATTTGTAAGAAATGCAATATCTGCAAAGTACAATAAAAGGAAATGCAATAAAATAAAGTATGCTTACATTTAACTTACTTTGGAGCTGGTATGAATGACACTAAATGAAAAAATATAAAAGTAAGTGCTGATGTTTATGATTAGGAATATCTGAACTAGTAAAAAACTTTTAAAATTATAATTTAGTAATTAAAAATATGAAGATGAAGAAAGTATTAAAGTCACATCCAATGACATTAGTTAATGGCATAGATAAATATTCATAATATAATGTTGATAAAAGATGGCTAGATCAAAGTTTAATTTTTAAAGTTGAAATATATGTAGTAAAATAACTACTAAGAAATTTTAAAAATCTATTTCTTTGGATGTTTGAATTTTAGGTTTTCTGTTTGTATTATTTCTGAATTTTTCAAAACTTTCAATAATGATTCTATTTTCTTTATATTTGTAGAAAGTTATATGAAGTAATGGATACAAAAAAACAAGTGAGCCAGGCTCGGTGGCTCAGCCTGTAATCCCGCGCCTTTGGGAGGCTGAGGTGAGTGGATTGCCTGAGCCCGCGGGTTCGAGACCCGCCTGGGCAGCAAGACCTCATCTCTACAATAAATCAAAAAATCAGCCAGGCGTGGTAGCACATGCCTGTAATTCCGGCTACTTGGAATGCTGAGGCGGAAGGATCGCCAGAGCCCAGCAGTCGAGGCTGCGGTGGCCGGAAGTGGCCACTGCACTCCAGTCTGGGCGACAGAGTGAGACTTCAACCCCCCCCCCCAAAAAAAACAAGTGAATGTTTTTTTAAACTTTATGGGTAGATAAAGTTAACAACAACAACAAAAAGGGACACTTTGAACAATGTCCCATAACCTATGGGTTGTTCCCTTCATTGGAAGAATTCATGTAGAAAAATCACTGTAAAGCAGATAAATTTTAGAATCGATTTCCCTACCGGAGGGAGGGAGCTTAGATTTAGTGATCTTAAGTTCCATTCTAACACTGAACTTCAAGAGGGAAGGCAATTTACAATTTGAAACACTATGCAGATTGAAGTTGAAAAGTGACAAGTGATGTTGAAATTCAGAACCTCAAGTTATTTAGACATTTTTGAAATGAAAAAACTTGTAGGTATATAGAGTTATTATAATGGGCAAGAGTGCAGCTGACTCAAATTTCCTGTGGCCTAGTTCAGTTTTTTTCGGTAGAGACAGCATAGTTTGGTCATTAAAAACACTTCTAGTTCCTGGAATTTCTTTGTGCCTCAATTTTATCCAATGCAAAAAAAAAAGAAAAATCTGGAGGCCTATTTATAGAATAATGTCTTTCACAAAGGGTACCATATTTGTAAGGTTGTTATTCAGTCTGTAATCCCGTGTCTTTGGGAGGCTGAGGTGAGTGGATTGACTGAGCCTGCGGGTTCGAGACCCACCTGGGCAGCAAGACCTCATCTCTACAATAAATCAAAAAATCAGCCGGGCGTGGTAGTGCGCGCCTGTAATTCTGGCTACTTGGAAGGCTGAGGCGGAAGGATCGCCGGAGCCCAGCAGGTCGAGGCTGCGGTGGCCGGGAGCGGCCACTGCACTCCAGTCTGGGCGACAGAGTGAGACTCCAACTCAAAAAAAAAAAAAAGAAAAGAAAAGAAAACTGAGCACTTTAATACATAAAAAGCAGTCAGCACAGTTCTTGAAATACGTAAGAAATTAATATTACCTAATCTTCATACAGCATACACACGCGCGCGCGCGCGCACACACACATACACACAAAGGGAACTCGCAAAAAACAGAATCTATTTATAAAAAATTGTGTATTTATTCTTATACATTAAACGTCATTCACCTTCGAAGTACTCTCCATCTGATGCAATACACCTATTGAGACACTTTTTCCACTGCTCAAAATAGTTTTTGAATCGTCAATTTTGATGCCTTTTAGTGCTTTTGCAGTTTTTTGTTATACCTCTTCCTCATCAGCAAAATGGTATCCCATTGAGGACTTTTTTCATTCGGGTTGTGGGGGGAGTAGAATCAATCAGGGTAAGACCCAGTGAATAGGGAGAGTAGGGCCCAGGGGTCATGCCGCTTTTTGTCAAAAACTGCTGAACACTCAGTGCAGTGTGGGCAGATATGCTCATTAGTCATCCATCATGAAATGGGCAAACGCATTGAAAGAATTCAAAACAAAATTCACTGGAGCCAAATGCAACTTCTCACAACACTAGCTGGTACACTGACGGGTTCCTAGAACACTTACCTAGAGAGGGAAGATTGTACTACAAGGGGTCCACCCTCCAAAAAATAATCCCGGCTTATTTGGGTTCCCTCAAAAAAACACACATATATGATAATTTTGGTATTTCAGTTTTGGTATCCATTGATGTGTGTGTGTGTGTGTGTGTGTGAGTGTGTGTGTGTGTGTTTAAGAAGGGTTGTCAAAGCCTATTCTAGTTGATTTATTTTTAATGTTATCTTAGTACCTTCAAAAGTTAGGCACGAGGTTTCTCATCCATTGATACAATTTACTGAAAATTTCATAAATCAGAGAGAAAATAGAGTGCTTTGTTATTCTGTTCCATTTAAAAGGTAATGGCTTTTTACATGTGAATTATTGTTGGATTTTTCATGTAGTATTTAATGTTTGTGGAAACTGATTAATTTTGTTATATAGTTATCTATGTTAAGACTTTCTGGACTGAGTCATAATCATATTTCTATACATTATTGAAATAATAATAACTACACTAAAAAATGCTTATTTTACTGCTGTTTGTGTCCTTAACTTTAGAAGGTTAAAGAGATGTTAGAGAATCTTTACTTCAGTGTTACTTGATCCTGGCTCTTAATCACACCAACACAAATAATAACATGTACAAGAAAAAACCTCTTTCATGTGTGCAGGAATGGGCACAGATAGAGTCTGCACATTTTAGAGAAAAAAGCTTAGATTGCTTATGCCTTTGGAAGTCTACTCTGGAAGTTGAAAGCCATTTCTTCTAAATCCTTTTTAAAATATCTTTTATTGTGATTTATCTCTCCCAATTTCCAAACAGTTTTCAATATTTTAAAATATTTTTTCCAGTAAATATTTTTAAAAACCTCAAAGTTTATTCATTTGGATGGTAGAGAACAATACAAGAACTTTTTTTCCGTCTTGTGAATGTCTTTTATGATGACAGCATTTTCAGATCTTGACATGGTCTGTGGATAGAGTCTCTTGCATGCAATTTTATGACATCAGCATTCCCCGGGCCCACCCTCCAAAAAATAATACCACCATGGTGTTTCTTATAGTTATTTAAATGTTTAAATTATAAGTGCGTTGGGAAAGGTGAGCAGGTAAGCAAAAGCAGGCAGCTTACTTCCTTTTGCCATATAGAAACACCAACTACCGGGCTCGGTGGCTCAGCCTGTAATCCCACGCCTTTGGGAGGCTGAGGAGAATGGATTGCCTGAGCCCACGGGTTCGAGACCCGCCTGGGCAACTTGGTGAGACCTTATCTCTACAATAAATAAAAAATGAGCCGGGCGTGGTAGCGTGCACCTGTAGTTCCAGCTACTTAGAAGGCTGAGACGTAAGGATCGCCGGAGCCCAGCAGGTCGAGGCTGCGGTGTCCGGGAGCAGCTACTGCACTCCAGTCTGGGTGACAGAGTGAGACTCCAACTCAAAAAAAAAAAAGAAAAGAAACACCAATTAAGCTAAGCTGCCAGTGGACACAGATAGGGTAGTGGCCATGCATTCTGGATAGCATGGTCAAAGCACGGTTGTCCTTAACGTCACAGAACTCCAAAACGCAGTTTTGTCTCCTTCAACTCCCAGAGAGAAATTCCTGTCGGAATACTCACGTGATTTTCAGCTCAGGAAATTCTCTCTACCAGAAGATATAATCCCTTCTTATAGTAAGTGTCATGGTTGCAATGGGAGCTTGTCAGGGGATTTGTCTCCATTAATAAAGGTGTTCCCTGAGGTGATGAGAAGAAGTTTCATTGTTGAGCAGAGACCACCAACACTTTATATATATTTAATAATAATGCTGTTCCTGAGCTTTCAAAAATCAACACACTTAAAATTCTGAAATTGTGGGCTGTTGTTTTTATGTAATGTACACTATGCCTATAGTTCTCTTTGGGATTCAATGTTTTTTAAGAATTCTATTCTCAGTCATCTTTCTTCATCTTTTTGTTGTTGTTGTTTGTTTTTTTGTTTTTGTTTTTTCTGCATCTGGAAGAGAAAACACACCTAATGATACATTGTGAGCAAACACACATATAAATACAGCCAAATTATCTACCAGCAGCCATATCTGAAAAACTAAAGAGAATAGCATATTAACATGCACACTGTACAGCAAATTCCATTCCCTCTAGAGTATTCTCTCACTGAGATACAAGGACTTATCTTAGGTACAGTGGGTCTGAACTAATTGAGATGTCATAAAAAAGAAGTCAGTTAAGAAGGTTAAGGGAGAGGGATGTTGTTGCAAAATTGTCAGTTTGCAAGAAGATCTTCTATAGTAAAAACACAGCCCAGATGCAGATCTAATCAGTGGCAGATATGGGAGGTAGGGAAGAGAACATAGAGGGGAAAAAATGTCTCAAAGAGAAAAAAGGAGCAAGACCCTAATTGAAATGAGAAGCATTCTCATTTTAGAAAATGTTTTCTTAACAGATTGCTCTAGTCCTCTGCCTCAAGGCTTTTGATTAAATTAATGATGGAAGTGATAAGCTCCATTAGTGTTGCTGTTTCCAGAGGGAAATTTTCCACAGTCTCCTCTTTTCCTTCCTCCCCCAAATCTCAGGTATGACAATAGAATTGCTAATTGAGGCCAGATCAAGCCAAGAAGATGAACTTATTATTACTATGCAAATGCAGACAATTCAGGAAATTAATATTTCATGTGTGCCTACCTAAACGAGTAATGTTTCCATTATGGGCTTGGTGTCACTCAGCTGGGAAGCTGTTGCTGCAGCTTGTTGTCGTCAGTGAGATCTTGAACTTCTCTTTTTTGTTTCATGTTGCCTGCTGTCGTGGGACCAGTCAGGACATCGACATGTTGTGCTCTGTTGGCCCCTGCTGTTACCACCAATCTTTTACTAGTGCAAATAGAAGAACTTGTTATGATTTAAAGGACAATATCAACTTGGTTTCCTGTCTTGGTAGTAAAGTATTAGAAGAAAAAAAGCAGCCAAGTCCTAGTTAATAAAGGGGGGAAAGTATTTCTGTAAAATAAACCATAAAGTACATTCTGGGAGACATGACAGGAATTCTTCCATGCAGCGTAATTAGGTTACTGTGAGCTTTGGAAAACACAGTAAAAGGAGTGTTACTTCGGGGGCCAGAAATAGTTACGTTAAATTATTCATAGACATTTGTGTGCCAAACATGATTATATTTCCTAATCTGATGAGAATCATTGTGTTAAAAATTAACATTGTGTGTGTGTGTGTGTGTGTGTGTGTGTGTGTGTGTGTGTGTAAGAGAGTGTGTAGTAGAAATGAGTTTGAGGTTATCTTGGTTTTAACTTTCTGATTCTTGTTTTGGATCAAATATCAAACTATATATGCTACTTAAAAACAGAAGCCAATAGAAATATATTTTTTAATTCTTCCATAGTATCTGAAAGAACATTAAATATTCAAATAGATGTTCAATAAATATGTTGAATTTCATGTATTTTTACCTTTCTAAAGTTGTTGAAACAAATAGGTGTACTCAGGAAATGGAGGGTGGAGATGTGGGGCAGAGAAAGGTGAGCTTGTTGGGGTCTCCACTGTTCTCTCTCATGCTGTTTGTTTGCCTGGCCATCAAGTCAGGTGTTATCCTACATAATGTATTACACCTTTCTTTACCTTTATGAGGAATAAACTAGGGTTATAAGATGCTATTCAATAGTAAAGCAACTTTTAGGGTAACTGGAGTCAGGAGGGTCTTCCAAAAAGATCACATGGAAGTGATTCCAATGTAAAAATTGGGGGATGCAGAGTAATTTGATAGAAATTTAGATAAAAATGAGTGGATTGGTAGTAGTGGGAATCTGCTGGGCGTGGGAGCACACTTCATCAACAAGGGTACCTGCATAATGAACATTTGCATACCTAACCCTAAATTGTACCCCACAACTTCAAAATTAAAAAAAATTTTTTTTAAAAGAAAGAAAGAAGTGGAGAGGGAATTCGAAGTGGGAAATACATGTCTGCTAATTGAGAAAGGGAGAAGTGCTCATATTTGCCCAGATGGAGGGGAAAAGCTGAATTAGAACATTATAAAGATTGAAGATAGCTGTCAGAGAACAGTTCTTAACACTTAATAGATGGTGGGCCTGGAATTAAATTCCAGGACTGCCTGGATTTTAGATTTTGTAATCTCAAATGGTAATCACATGATTTTATACAATTTGATCAAAGTAGTTGTTCTTTTTTGGAGACTTCTCTTCATTTTAAAATGAAGCTCTTTTAAAAACATAACCTTGATTATTTACATTTCCCTTTTTGGGTACTTCTTTGAATCTCGTGTATCTTTTCCATGTCACTCACAATGACAGTATATTCAGATACGAATGCCTTCTATGAAAGATAAGATTATGTTTTCTACATTTGTGTTGAAATCAATGTTTAGTTGAATTTTTTTCTACCACAGTTTATTGCAGTAAAAAACTAAAGGGAATTCCACTTAAAAGAGAGGAAAGCAAAAAGGACAAATAAATGAGTTGAGAACAACTTTGAATTCTAAAAAATATTGTATGTATTATAGCATAAGCATCAATAAAACATAGTTGCATAAAGTTATATTGGGGTGTATTTATCAATTCTCTTTTTAAAAATAAAATTATATAAGTGCTAATAGCTAACACAAATTAAATGTGTTGACTCTCTAGGCTTATGAAAATATTGATTTTTTTTTTGTTGTATATCCCCAATGACAAATTCATCTGACATGCTCAATAAAATTGCTTACAAAATAGGCTAAACCTGCCTAGTTTTATATCAGATATTCCTAATGCACGTAATGTTCAAGAATTAGAACTTAAGGATACTGCCTTGGTACTTTTTCAATGAGTTTTCATCATATTCTGGAGAGAATATGTTCATAAGATTTTCCAGTAAGACTCATTTTTTAACTTGATCCATCTTTTTTCAGATACATAGCTGTCTTATTATATAAGTAGAATAAATTAATGAAAATTTAAGTGTTTATGAATAATTTGTTTTCACATCTGATTATTGGTATTTATACTTAGGGCCTCCCAATGGGGAAATGTTTAAAATGTCATTTATTCATAAAAAGATAGGCCATCAAAATTAAGGAAATACTGTGTCACATATCAAGTCCTCTATATATAAGCGCTTCTAAACAAGATCCATGTTGTCCATTTCTGTAAGAACATTTGCGATGCTCTGAGCTTACATTTTAGAGGTTCTAGAGGGCAATGATTCTTTTGCTTTGAGTGTTTTCTATTATCTAGTATATACAGCATAGCATCAAGAGTAGTTGGCATTTTATAAAGGTTCAACACAAACCAGAAAAGCACCACTCTAGGAATGAATTCCCCGGGCATGGAGATCTGAAAGAAGAAAAGTTTAAGAGTCTATGGGGAACGAGGTGGTGCCTGCATCACTACATAACTGCGACATCTCTTTCTTATGTACCTTGGTGCTCAATAAATATCCGTTTACCTTAATTGAGTGGGCACAAATAGCATTTACCAGAAATCCTTTGCTGGCAGCCAGCTGCATGAGACTGATCAGAGCCATAGCATTTTCTCCCTGAAGGTGGAAGGAACACAACCCCTTTTTAGTGTCCACCTTTGCTCAAAGAAGAGAGTCAAGCTAGACAGTTGATTATGATTTCTTTCTGATCACAAGTAAAGTGGTTGAATGGAAAACAAATTTCATATTATCATACGGAACCAGTGGACAAAAAAGCAACTGGATTAAAACACTAGGTTTTCTGACAGTTACTAACGAGTTTTTAATGGTTTTCATCTTCTAAGAAATTAAGAATTACTTTTTTCACACATGTTGACATTATGGGATTACCTTGTCATTTTAATTTTCCTGATATAAAACTGAGTGAATTTGAGGGTATATTTAGAAACCAGCCAAAGAACCACCTGGATATAATCTTTCTCCTCTCAATCAGTAATTTATTTCCGAACTTGATATAGTGTTTCAGCTATTGGAATACTGGCTTTAGTTAATCTAAGGAAGTATGCATTTTTAATTTTTAATATGTCAGTTTCAAAGATCTCCTTATAAGGAGAAAAATTAGAGATGTCCACAATATAGATGATTATTGTGTCTCATCTAACGAGATGAATACTCCAGAAACAACTAAAGACAGTGATACAGATAGGAGGAGCAGAAAAACATTCTGAAGTCAGGAAGAACAGGAGTCAGGAGGTGGGCGGAATGGAGGAGGAGGAATGGAGTTAGTCTCAGATAGCAGACTGCACATGTGCTCTGAGAAACTGCTGCTGGCCTCTGATTGTGATGTAGCTATTTATCATCTCTCTAAAGGAAGTTAGATTTTCTCATTGCCACTGAAAACTTTACTTTTTCTTTGTAATGACTGGAAGTATTTGATAACATATTTTCTTTTTATATAGGTGTTCAGGAGTCATGGAGCCAGGAGGGCTTATTCAATAAACAATATTCATGTTATTATAGCAAAAGGCAGACCTCAAGTTACTATAAATACTTCTCATCCACCAACCTGGTATTCCTATTCAAATATACATTTGGGATAACATCGTGATTACCCATAATGCATTTTCTTTTTCTCATTTTTTTCTTAATTCATGTTTATTAAAATTCCTAACCACATTGATTCTAAAAATTGTTTAAACATAACATAAATTGTCTTCTGGTTTCCAAAAACTGTCAACAAATCAAAGTGAAAGCCCTCTTGTCATGGCATTTCTAATCAAACTTGTATAATTTTAGAGCTGAATTTTGAAAGAGAGCAATAATCACAGATTGATATTTCAAAGGAAGATGCAATTGTTTTGAAATGTAAATTCTTCACTATAGCAAGACTAAAGCTTGCTAAATCTATCAGAATCTAAAAACATGGGCCAGTGGGTTGGGTCCTCACTGCTCCTTCACCTAAGTAGAAGAATTGACCCTAGGATGAGTTTGGAAGAAGCAGCTCATTCTAAAAACAGTTCCCCACTGACTTTTTGCTCATTCCCTGAGCTACCAGCTCTCCATACTAAAGAAAGGGTAAATAAAGTTTCCAGTCACTTCTTGTGACCATTTGCCTTAGTTTATCAGTAAGTCATTTTCTTTGGAACAAAAAGCAGCAAGAGACCAGTTGATGCTTGGAGGGACAGAGGTGAAGGTGCAGAAAAGAAAATACAGTGAGTCATACTTTAGTTGCTTTGTAGTTTCCATGTTCATATATAGTTGTTTTAATTGTGTATGATAGCAGATCAGGGTTGAGGAAAGAATTGATGTGGCTATGACAAAGTAACAAGCCACAATCTACAATTGCATTGGGACTTGGTGTGGTGTCGTGAGCATACACTCAGCCCTGTGTGTGCACACTCACCTACTCATTCCCTCTGTATCCGCCCCCATTCCTCCTTGCCTTGGCTCTGCTTCATGAATAATCATCATGTGAATGAGGAAATATCACTCCAAAATGTTACGTCAATTATAGAGACTTTATATGTCGCTAATTAGCTTGGAAACTGAAGATGCTTGTTTTCTTTTTTCTCTAAATTAGTTTTAATCAATCTGAACAACATTCCAAGGAAACATTTTGAAGAATTACAAAATGGTCATCAAGAGGATGTGTTTCCTGCTCACTAAATGTGAAAATCACTATGCAACAAGTGCATGATGTCAAACATTGGAAGTTTATTAATCATGAAAATAACAGAATATAGGTCAAAGAGCTTCATGTGTGGGAAGACACATTTAAAACAAATGATTAAACTTAATGCACATCCAAGACTTACAGTGCTAATTTATGTAAAAAGAAAGATTTATTAAATCTCCACCTGGCAAAATCATTTCCATATGCAATTCATTTTTCTGTGTGCCACTGGAGTGCTAGGTCTCCATACAGCAGAGGTCCTTAGGGTGCTCATTCTGAAATGTATTTTTAAAAATTCCAGAGCAAAGGAGTGTGTGGAGGTCACTTGGCCCAATTTTTGGTTAAACAGACATGGGTTTAAATCTTACTTCTGACACTTACCTTGGGCAAGTTCCTTGCCCTCATTTTCTCTCCCCAGTAAGAGAAGCGTCATGGAATCTACCTCATAAGACTAGTCTAAGAAAAATATGAGATAAGGGACTTATAACTCTTTAAATTTCTGGAAAAGAAATGTGAGTTCCCACAAGCATTCATGTAATTCTAATATACATATTTGAGAATTTACTGAGTATTTACCTTGTGGCAGAATGGGTACTCCATTAGGTGAGGGCTCCTTTCAAACCACTTTGTATTACACACACTATAAAATGCTTTTTTTTCCCTTTTTCCCCATTTTTATTTTAGATTCAGGGGGTACAGTGCATTTTTTTTTCAAGAAGCACAGGTTACTAAATTATATCAGGTATTTTGTTCTGTTGCCCTGTGACTTGGACATGGCACGTGGATGTTTTGATATTGATTACATAGAAGTTTTAAAAGTGAAAACGCATTTTTGTAATGCTGATATAAGCATATGTAAGATAGCTGGGCCTAACTGCTCTAATCATTAGAACATTCCCATTTATCCTGAGTCAAATTGTATCTGTTTTTTACTTTCACACTTTCCTTTTCTTCCTACCCCCTAGCCAGAGAATTAAGGTACATGACGAAGAGAGTTGACGTCATAACCACATCCTTCTCCCCTTAGAGATTTTAACCATGCTAATCACTGTCTCCACGATAGTCGCTAGCTATTTGGTGTTCCACTTGGTTCTTGGAGAAAAACAGCTCAAGGATGAACTAAGGAGTGAAACATTCTTAAACTAAACTTTCCAGTGTCAACACTTCCTCACTCTAAAAACTCAAAGTTGGCCGGGCTTGGTGGCTCAGCCTGTAATCCCAGCACTTTGGAGGCCGAGGTGAGTGGATTGCCTGAGCCCGCGGGTTCGAGACCCACCTGGGCAACTTGGCGAGCCCTCGTCTCCATAATAAATCAAAAATTAGCCGGGCGTGGTAGTGCGTCTGTAATTCCAGCTACTCGGAAGGCTGAGGCTGAAGGATCGCTGGACCCCTGAGGGTCGAGGCTGCGGTGGCCGTGAGCATGCCACTGCACTCCAGTCCAGGTGGCAGAGTGAGACACAACTCAAAAAAAGAAAAACAAAAACAAAAAAAACCTCAGAGTTAGCCTGTAATCTTCAAAACCCGTAGTTCAGTGCCCACAGAACTACTGACAGATGGTTCCTTGGTCTCTGCTGTCAAGTCAGTCCATTCCATAAAATAAGTGCTTAAAGGTTTTTCCCTATACTGACTTAAATCTTTCTGTTTTCCACTCACCTGTTCTATGTCTGCCCTCTGGACATTCACAAATAAATTTATTCTGAAGACCCCTTTCCTTCAATCATTTTCTCCAATTTAATCTGAACATGCCTATTTCCATACAGATTTTTGTATGCTCTAATTAGGTTTGATGTTCCAGATGCAGGGAAAAGAGACAATATTATCTTTCAATTATTGCCAGCATGAAAAAAGCAACACTTTTAAAAAGTGATTTTCTTTTATTTTAGACATGCAGTTGTCTTTAATTAAGAATAAAACCACTAAGCAGTCTAAAATTGTACTTGAAAAGTGTTCTCGGCCGGGCTCAGTGACTCAGCCTGTAATCCCAGCTCTTAGGAAGGCCAAGGGAGTGGACTGCCTGAGCCAGCTGGTTCGAGACCCGCCCAGGCCACTTGGCGAGACCTCGTCTCTACAATAAATCAAAAATTAGCCAGGCATGGTAGTGCGCACCTGTATTTCTGGCTACTTGGAAGGCTGAGGCGAAGGATCGCCAGAGCCCAGTAGGTCGATGCTGTGGTGGCCATGAGTGTGCCATGGCACTCCAGCTTGGGCGACAAAGTGAGAGTCCAACTCAAAAAAAAAAAAAAGAGCGAGAGAAAGAAAAGTGGTCTCAAAGTAAGGGACTTTGTTTTTTGTTTTTTGTTTTTAATTTTAAAGATATGGGGGTACACTTAAGGATTAGGTACATAAGTGGTCATTGTAGAGGTAGTTTGGGCCTCCTTTTAGTCCTCAATTTTCCTGGTTTGAGATCAAGTACCTTATTGATGTGATGTGCCCCTCCCCCCCGCCTCCTCCTCCCTTGGCAGTTTCCCACTCTGCCAATCCCTTTCTTATAGTAAGGGACTTTGTTTAGAATGATAGGGTCACGCTTAGGGTTGCAATTTAACACATGTACTTCCTGAACTCAAGCAATAAATCCACTCTATTTATTTCATACTTTCTAATTACTCATCATGGACACCCATGAAGGTTGCTAAGCATCAAGGTTGTTTTGAAAATGAGTTCTGATGCACATAATAAGTCTATTTTAAAAATTGGTGTTCCCTTAATAAAAATGCAGCATCCAACTTACTAAAACCAGACAGTTGACCTTATGAATCGTGTGTAAATAGTACCCAGGGACTAGAAAAGTGACTGAGGCATAAAAGACCTTCAATAAATATCAGCTCATTCAATGAATGATTAGTCTAACATATTCATTTTGTCTTTCATCTACTTGCCTTTTGTCTGGGTGATTGGTTTCCCTAGAAAGTTTTGTTTTGTAGGAAACTGAAGTGTTTGCCATGAATCATCTGGGTTCCTTGTCACTCGCTCTGAGGTGTAGTTTTTAGAAAGTCAAGTTAGGACTTGGAAACTTTAGGTTTTTAACAGTTTCAGTGATTCCTTTTGCCAGATAATTTGAGGAGCATTGCCCTAATGTATGAGGGGGGATCCAAAACCCAGGAATTTATTTGTAAAAATTGTGTACTTATTCTTACATGTTTAAACCAGTCACTTTCAAAGTACTCTCCATTTGATGCAATACACCTATGAAGACACTTTTTCCACTGCTCAAAAACAGTTTTTGAACTTTTGAATTATGATACCTCACAGTGCTTCTGTCATTTTTTTGTTTCACCTCTTCTACATCAACAAACATTTACTTTGGAGGACTTTTTTTTTTTAACCTGTGAAACAAACAAACAAAATTATCTTGGGTTAAGATTGGGTGAAAGGAGGTGTGGGGGACAGGAATCACATCATTTTTGGTCAAAAACTGCTGAATGCTCAGCACAGTGTGGGCTCATAGTTCATGTAAATCACCCATCATTAAATGGGCAACTGCATTGAAATAATCTCCACAAAAGAAAAAAACTTCACTGAACCGAATGCAGCCTCTCACAACAGCTAACTGGTACTCTGATGCTGATGGGTTCCTACAAGGGACCTGCCCTCCAATAAATAATTCTAGGTGTTTTTTGGGCCCCCCCCATACTGGAGAACTTTGAAGTAAAAAGTGATTACAAGAAGAAAGTAGGGTGCAAGAAAAAGTAGACTGGCAGAGACAAATATTAATGACTAATGAAACCTAGCATGTATTTTATTTGAGAAAATTATTTACTTGATTGTTTTATATGCATGCTTCTGGCACTCCCTTTAAGAGTCAAAGGTGTCTGTGACAGCTCAGGCTAAAATATCAACAAGATAAGAAAAGAAAGAAATCTGTGATGGCCTGGGCTCAGATGGATTTATAATCAAGGGAGAGGCTTATGGTTATATGAATTTAATATGATGAGTAAATATTATTGTACTGAAGATTTGGATTTTATCTTATTTCCCACTTGTAAAAGAAAGGTCACAATAATCTCCAAAATTCTTTTCTTTATCTTTTTGTCATAATTATCCAGATCATTTTCTCTCCTTCACTGCACTGTATAACCTCTTTGAAGAAAATGTGTTTAAGTTCAAAGGCATTTCACTGAACCTGAATAAATTACCTCAAAATAGTAGGTTATGGGTTTCTGCCCACCATTAACATCATGCAGATAAGGTTATAGGCATTAATATTCTCGTGTAGAGGGAAATTTACTTTAAATGTACATGTATATTTTATTAGAATGGAATGTGGACTAAGGGCTAGAGAAAGCTGACATCACAGTGTTCATAACCATGTGGCCACACAGCAATAAACTCTACATTCATGATAAATACAAAAAATGTTTCAGTCTAAGTACTTAATTGCTAGGTATTTTCTTTATATTCTGCTTTTGCCATCATCCACCAATAAATTCAGGTAAGACCTCTTATTGCCTAGCAGAATTCAAATCGCTGCTGAGAGGCTTTGTGGCAAAGCCACCTGGATGCCCCACTCAGCTTGTGTCTGAGGAACCTGGATGGCCACCCAGGAGGTGTTGGTAGCATAGAGTGACCTTTGTAGGCAGTGTAGACCTTGGATGCTTGCCTAATGTCTTTATTACTATGACTCTCCATCTTGTTTTAATCTATACTTTTTTTGGTAATTTTCCCTCTCTACTAGGCCCATATTCTAGGTGAGGAAAGGGACAGAAACTGAACAATAGGAAACTTGAAGAGATTCTAAAGATCTGATAAAAGAAGTTTCCTTAAGTTCAGAATTTTTTTTAACCAACATTTGAGCTGTTCAATAAATTAAATTGGTGTGTTATTGGGAGGTAATGCATGCATATGATCCAAAAGAAATTGGCATTTGCCTCATGTGCCTCCACTATTTAATAAGATACAGAGAGATTTGACTTTGCATTCAGGTCTGAGTGCAGATTAGGAAACACCTTTTCTATGAAGGTGAGGACACATCCTTTCCATTTGCAGGCTGCATCCCTTGTATTAAAAGGACAACCAGGGAGTCATTCTGCAGCTAATTGAACTACTGTACATATGCAGGTTTTGCTGTGGGGAGCTGTGTAACCTAACAATTCAGGTAGCTGCTACAGGATGTTTGTGGTCTTCTGCTTCCTTGACTATTGCTTGGACTCATAAATTGGCTATGTGGAGAAGTTTTCAACTCTTTGGGAGAAAAGTTTTTAATGAAAAGTATTACTATTATTATGAAAGGAACAAAAAGGAGGTATAGGCCAGGGCTGGAAAGTACTTTCCCCAATCTGTGTAGTTTTAAAACCTTCATCCCCACTACAGGGGGAATGAATTCAGTTGATTATTTTGAATCGTATTATCTTCAACATAGTGCAAAGGTAATAAGACCCTCCACACAAAATGTGGTGTAATCAGAATAATTAGATGTTAGATCCACTCTGAATGATGAGGTTGATGAATGGCAGTTCTAGAAAAGAGTGTGTGGCCCTCTTTAGGAGAGTGTTGGCAGCCAGGCCCCACCATGGGTGGGCCTTAAGAAAACAAGGCTGAAGAGGCAACAGGGAAATATAGGTCAGTGCTTTTGTGGCTATCTCCAGAGATCAATAAATAGCCTGCTTGGGTTGCATTAGTAGTGTTATGAGAGATACTGGAAGCAGAGGAGGAGAGGTCACTACAGAAAACTGAACAGGATATGCCTCAGGATTACTAAAGCGAGCTATAACTCCAAATAATCAAGGAGGTTGTTAGGTCAGCAGGTTGGCATAGGGCAAGAGTGTTGGCATATGAGTTTGGGGAATTGGGTGTAGGAAAGGTAAGTTTATTAGAAGGTCCCATGAGATTCTTTCATTCTTTGTTTATCAAGAGGTGTTGCATCTGTGAATGAAAAATTGCTCTGATCACTTTGATTCAGTTCCCAGAAGTGAAAGAAATGGGGGAGAATTCTGGGTGTAGATGGTGTCAGGGACTCTAAGAAGCTGATACACATGCTTCCATTCTTCTTCCCTGCTCCCTGTACACACTTGCCTCACCCTTTTGCTACCTGGCCTTTCTCTTATAACCTGTGTCTTTCAGTCTTATGCTCTCCTTGTTCTCCTTGGTGACAGTGGAAACCTAAAAACTAATTCAAGGTCAAGATTTGGTGACTCATTGTGTTAACTCTCACAAGATTATTTGCATATTAATAGTCTTCCGGGAATAAGGCCATAAATCATGTATGGAATAAGTCATGAATGGTAGATTTTTCAGTCATCAGTTAATTTTTGGGGGGAGAGACACTTGACTTCCCACTGTTTCTCATTTCATACAAAATATGATGACTTCTAACTCAGTGTACTCTTAATATACCCATTTATTCAACAAACATTTGTCAAGTGTCCAGACACAACTTTCAATATTTGAAAAACAACTACAAGATAAAGGTCCGTTCCTTCAAGGAGCTTATAGTTTAGCATGGAGGTGGGGAGCCAACCTAAGATTGCAACAAAGTGTGGGGAAAAAAGCAGTAGGTCCAGTGGGAGCCTGCACTGGGGCAGCTGTGTCACACTAGAGCAGCTGTGTCACACAGGAGGTGTTCAGGGAAACCTTCATTGAAAAGATAATATCTGAGTGGGATTTTGTATGGAGCCATATTACCCTGGTGTGAAGGACTGAGAAGGGCAGTTTGGAGATGAGGGAGAAATCGGCATGAACATTAAAACACTTAAAGCAACACATGTCATTTGAAGAATTACGAGTCAATCTGCATAACTTGAGTGTAAGGGAGAGACAAGGAATGACAAGAGACAAGATGAAGAAGCTCATGCAGTGCCCCATGCCAACTGTGAAGTTGGCACTTGCATCATGAAGCTGTAGATAAGACTTGAAATGGACAATAACGTGATCGAAATTGTGTTTAGAGAAAAAAAACTCCATATCATTATAGAGAACTGATGGAGGGAAAAGACAACAGGCCAGGGAGGACAGTTAGGAGGCTTTTGCAGTTGTTAGGCAAAAAATGGCAAGGTCCTTAATGAAGCAGTCTCAGGGGATACAGGCAAGAGGAACCATTGGAAGGAAAATAATGAGTGCTCCAAGATCTATGATTACCCCTGCTGAAAGTCATCGGAAAAGCTCCAAGTTAATCACTAGCTGTATCCTCCTAGACATCACTTAGCCAACTATGAGTATTTTAAGCTTTCAAATAAAAGAGACTGAGATCCAATTTAATTATGGGTTTCTAATTTGCCTCATTTCCTCTAGTGAAATACAAGTTCATCCTGCAGTATGTGAATTATTTAAAATATATGCACTTTTCCTGTAGTGTGCAGATTTATGGTTGGATACAAGAGAGTCTGATGCTAAACATGTGTGTACATACTTTTTTTAAAACCAGGAAATGCAAAAGTTACTATTTCCTGCAGGAACTTCTAAAAGAAACCAAAAAAATAATAATGTAATGTGCCAGAAAGCTCAAGGGAATGGATAGAGTATATTGCAAGGAAGGGAAACCTGGCCACCCAAAAGAAGACAACTTTCTCCTTACAATTCTGCCTTATGTGCCTCTAATTAGACAGGCTGAGTGACTTACAGAGGAGCCTTTATGGACATCTGAGTTTCTTTTGCCCCCTAGACCAAAAACATAAATCTTGTTTCTCTAATAAAGACATTTCAGGCAGAAAGTTATGATAGTATACTCAATATCTTAACGTGAAATGTGCCAAGACATTGGAAGACATCCATCTTCCCTCTCCAAGCCATCTGCAGGTTGGTCCCAAGGGACTGTGGCATGTGTTTCTTTGAAATTTTCAATAAAAGATAAGAAAATAATTTCTCTTGGATCTGCTGAACTCCTGCTAAGTTGGCTTGCAGAAACAATTAAACCAAGAATTTGCTCAGTTTAGGTGGACATTGTTATTGCAGCATTTGTTCCTTTCCTGACAAATTACATTATTCCTCTGCCCTCTGAACCATTAGAAGGTCCAGAGGGAACCAGGTGGTGATGAGGAGGGGTTGATCTCACATTTGCCAACCCTGAGGCTGGCTGAACTGAGCTTCCAACTCCCTTTGATTCTGAACACGGAGGTAAAGTGGGTGGGGGCTGGATTGGGGTGGGATGCACATTTGAATGCTGTCATTTGCTGCTGAGCAGAAAGCCATCATCTCTAGTGCTCAGAGTAAATGTGATGCCCCCAGATCAGTTCAATAATTGCCCTGATTTCTGCCTGAGGCTTGACTTTTTTCTGGCTAAATGTTTTATCCCCTAACACTCTCCCCCAGTACAGACAAAGCAGCTCTTTCATTGTGCTTTGGGCAGTAGCAGCATGGTTCTGCCTGCCCTTCTGCTCTGAGGCTGATTGAGCATCACAGACTTCCCTTTGTGAACATCTCTCAACTTGGCCCTCTTCTCTCCCCTGGCTGAAAAATAATGGGGGATTTTAGTTAATGGTGAAACATCTGTTGAATTGTAAAGAAAGGGTGTTGTATTCAATGAATGCACAAAAGTAAGAAAAGACAGGTAGCCCCTTGGGTGGAATATGTTAGTCTTCTCTTTTTTTATTAATGCAACTGTGACCTAGTAGGAAGTGTCAGGCACATGGAATGGTACAGGGACACTCTAACCCCATGGATTAGGACAGTTTTTTAGGAACATGCCAATGTAGTTTAAGAGGTACATCAACTAACCCTGTGAATTAGGAAAGTTTTTAGGAACACACCAATGTAGTTTAAAAGGTACATCAACCCACAATACAGTACCTAACTCCTTTGAGAATCAATTGTGTCATCTTCAGAGTAGAGGCAATAGTACCCACCTTGCAGACTGGTATACAAATCTAATACATATGTAAGGCACTAACATGACGTGCTAGGCACCTCAAAATAATTCATTCACCGTTTTCTTTCTTTCTTTCTTTTTTTTTTTTTTTTTTTTGAGTTGGAGTCTCACTCTGTCACCCAGAGTGTAGTGGCCGCTTCCGGCCACTGCAGCCTCAACCTGCTGGGCTCCGGTGATCCTTCTGCCTCAGCCTTCCAAGTAGCCAGAATTACAGGCACACGCAACCATGACCGCCAGATTTTTTTTATTTATTATAGAGATGAGGTCTCACCAAGTTGCCCAGGCGGGTCTCGAACCCGCGGGCTCAGGCAATTCGCTCACCTCAGCCTCCCAAAGCGTGGGATTACAGGCTGAGCCACCAAGCCCGGCTCATTCACCATTTTCAATGCCATAGTTGTTTTTCTACTTACACTATGATCATCTGCTATAAGAGAGAAGAGTTGACCAAGTGCATGGATCATTCCTGTAATCCCAGCACTTTGGGAGGCTGAGGCAAGAGGATTGATTGAGTCAGGAGTTCAAGATCAGCCTAGGCAATATAATAAGACCTTGTCTCTGCAAAAAAATATTTAAAAAGCTAGCTGAATGTGAGTACCAGCTACTCAGGAGACTGAGGTGGAAGGATTGCCTGAGCCTAGGAAATTGAGGCCATGCTGAGCCATGATTGCGCTATTATACTCCAGCCTGGACAACAGAGTGAGACCCCTACTCAAAAGAAAAAAAGTTAAAGCAACTGAGAGATTGATGTGGAAACATTCGTTCACTGAGTTGTACAAAGGCCCTCCTTGGTGTCAGGCCAACCCTAGATGCACACAACCACATTCCTGTACAAGATTAGCACTGTGCCTGCTCTGATGGATCACAACCCCTTGTGGCTGGTAAGGGGTGGAGCAGAACAGATCTCCAAACAAGTTAAGAAATAAACAGAATGCTTGTGAGTGTTGTGAAGAGAAAGGGTGGTAGAGGGATAGAAGAGTGCTCTTAGTGAGTGCTTAATTTTGTTCCGCTGACCAAGGAGGGTATCTCCCAAAGCCAGGTCCCAAGTCCTCAAACTGGATTTATACGGGATCGTGTGTGTGTGTGTGTGTGTGTGTGTGTGTGTGTGTGTGTATGTGTGTGTGTGTGTGTGTGTGTGTGAAAATCTTTTAGGACTCACTCTTTTATTTATTTATTTTAATTTTTATTGTAAAGATGTGGGATACAATTCAGGGTTAGGTATACAAACATTGATCATGCAGGTACCACTGTTAATGAGATATGCCCCTCCCCTAACCAATTCCACCCTCAACTACCAATCCCACCCCATCCCACTACCGTTTCCCATTACTGCCAATCTTTCTTATAGCATTATAATTGTTCAAGGTCCTCTTATGAGTGAAAACATATGGAACTCTGTTCTTTGTTTCTGTGATAAATCACTGAGTGTGATCGACTCCCAATCCATCCAGGTTGTTGCAAAGTCCATATATTTGTCATTCTTTATGGCTGCATAATATTCCATTGTGTATATGTACCACATTTTTTTTATCCAGTCCAGCTTCAATGGGCAAAATAAACAACAACAGATACTGGCGAGGATGTGAAGAAAAAGGAATGCTTCTACACTGCTGGTGGGAATGCAAACTTGTACAATCTCTCTGGAAAGCAGTCTGGAGATTTCTGAAAGAACTAAAAATTGGCCTTCCATATGATCCAACCATTCCCTTATTGAGAATATACCTGGAGGAACTAAAATTATTCTACAAAGAAGACACCTGCAAACGAATGTTTATTGCAGCTCTACTCACAATAGCAAAAACAAGGATCACTTTTCAATATCAAAAATTGTGCCCATCACCACTAAGTAGGTGTAATTTTAATTTCCATTGATTTGAGAATACACAAAGCTAAGACTATCATGAATTCGATACAAAAGTTTTACACAAATATATATTTTATTTATCAGAACAACAACAATGCACATTTGAAAAATAGAATTCTACATATGAGTGTATACATTCTTGATTCCTTCTGAAGATAATGCTGGATTTGCATTTGAACTTGAGAATTTGGAGACTTTAAAATTATCCTGAGCCCCCTGAATTGTTTGTGGCCAGCAAGTTAGGAATCACTGGTAGAGTGGAAAGAAGAGATAAGATGGGGGAAGAAAGGAGTCCTGAGTCCTAGTTATATATTTTTAAAGTTAAACAGAGAGCAAAGAAGTCACTTAACTTTTTTGTCTGTTTCCTCATTCTTGGAATGAGGATAGTAATGTCTGCTATATAGGAGAGTTCTGGCAAAGCATTTTTAATTTTGTAGAGATAAAATATTAACAGTGGCTTTAAATAAGGGATTATAATAATCTAGAATACAATTCCATTGTTCAAAGAAACTAATTCATTAAGCTATGTACTTCACCTGCCCCTTCCTGGATTAGGGTCATTGGAAACTGCTAGCATACTGCCTTAGCCTGTGTCTATTTCTCTAAATGATGTGGATGTGAGTTGAATCTAGGCTTCAATGTAAAAGGGGATATTACCTCAACCCCCTAAACTTTAGGGAGGTTATACCATGTTATACTTAAGGTTACACCTACATGCTATAGATCAGCCTTTTCTCATATTTGAAGTAGCTAGAAATGTCTTTCTCTTTTTGTTCTATCTCTTGTATATATTCCCTGCTCCCTTGTATGTAATGTAACTTCAGAAAGAACATTCTGCACAACTTTTGATATTAGAAATATAGTAAGCACTAATAGTATCTCACTATGTTAAATAACCCAACTTGATTTTTTTTTTCAAACTTTAAGTTTTTTGTTGTTGTTGTTGTTTTGAGACGGAGTCTCACTCTGTCGCCCAGACAGGAGTGCAGTGGCACGCTCCCAGCCACTGCAGCCTCAACCTGCTGGGCTCCGGTGATCCCTCCACCTCAGCCTTCCAAGTAGCCAGAACTACAGGCACGCGCTACCATGCCTGGCTAGTTTTTTATTTGTTGTAGAGATGAGGTCTCGCCAAGTTGCCCGGGTGAATCTTGAACCCATGGGCTCAGGCAATCTACTTGCCTCGGCCTCCCAAAGTGTTGGGATTCCAGGCTAAGCCACCAAGCCTGGCCTCAAACTTTAAATTTTTTATTTTAAAATTTGGGGTACAATTCAGGATTAGGTATGCAAAATATTCATTGTGCAGTTACCCTTGTTGATGAGGTGTTCCTCCCCTTCCCCAGGCAGATTCCCACTACTACCAGTGTATGCCCCTCCACACCCCTCCACACCCCTGCAGTTTTCCACTACTGTCAATCCTTTTCTTATAGTATTACGATAGTTGTTCAAGGTCCATTTATGAATGAGAACATGTGACACTCAGTTCTTTGTTTCTATGAAAGATCACTCAGTATTATAGACTCTAAGTCCATCCAGGTTGCTGCGAAGTTCATGATTTTGTTCTTCTTTATGGCTGCATAATATTCCATTGTGTATATGTACCACATTTGTTTTATCCAGTCCTCTTTTGATGATCAGCACGGTTGGTGTTAGGGCATGGATTGGGTGAGGATAGATGGGTGGAGAGGCAAGGGGAGGCACAACACTGCCAGAGCTGGCATGCTGAAGGTACGCACTGGCAACCCAGAGATCTGAGTAATGCAAAGAATTGCAACACACAAAGAGGTGAAAGAATAAAAGATTTATTTAAGAAAAGTTCAAAAAAATTTAAAAATTTAAAAATTAAAAAAAAAAAAGAGTTCACTTCCCACAAACAGGAAGCAGAACTACACTCTAGATGAATGTAGCCCTGTAGCCACCTTGAGCTCCAGGTTAAATCATTTCCCCTGGGGGTGTTGTAGTCAAGTAGGCATGACTACTGTGACTTCCTTATTGGCCATCTGCAAATGTCTTGGAGATCCTGTGACACAGAGATCCACTAATGTCTACCCACATTATCACAGCCCCTAGAGAAGGGTGTGATAAGGATTCTAGTGCTCCTGTACACTCCTGAATAACATTCCTTAGAGCTAATGGAGTGTGCACTTCCCCTTATCTTCTATGCATTCCCAGTGGACAACTCTGGGGGATCCTTGACTTCCTTGCAGACAGCACCCAATTCACTGAAAGATCGAATCCCCATCCACTCCCTCCACCCCATCACAAGTCCTGCCTAATGTGTGAAGTCTTAGGTCCTGTAAACTCCCTTTACAAAATGCCCGGCACCAGGAAGTCTGTTTCTGAAAAGACAAAGTTGGCAAGGCTAATCTTCACCTAAAGTATGCATTTCTCCAAAACATAGCTTCTACTTTCTCATTATTGTATTAGGATTTAAGAACAAGATGAAAAATGGCTTCCATTTGTCCTTTCATTTCCCACTCCTGCTCTTGGAAATATTTTTATGTCCCTGGGAAATGGGACAAAGATCAATCTACTGTAACTGTTTCCTGCTGAGGTGGGCCATAGAGATGTCCCTATTAATTTCCAAGGGCATGAATAGGAAACTGCATGCCCTTAACCAAATATTATTTGGATTTAACAAAACATCAAGCAAGAGCACAGGCAAAAATTATTTAGCAATGGTGGTGAAAAAGGCTATCACCCCAAAAACAATGCTAGAAAAGTGAAAGTAGTCTTGTAAATTATATGTATGTTTAGCCAAAGCTTTTAATTCATTAACATAAGTTGAAATATTCCCTTGTAAATTATCTATAGTTGTACTTCAACAAGGAAATACAGCCACTATGATGAAGTCTGAAGAAAGAAAAAATTGGAAACATTAGAGACATGTAATTAGGTTGCAACTTAAATTGAGAATTTAAAACAGGTAAACATTGGCAAGAGAAAACAGTTTCCTCTGTTTTTATAATAGGTTTGATATACTTTTACAGCAATTGATATGCTAGAGGGTGAAGCCCAGGTTATTTTGTTATTTATCCTATGTTGGATTAATAATCCTTGTGCCTTGTCTGCAGTAGATCTGGCTCCTAAAGCTTGTTTTCTTATTTCACCCTAGAGAGACTAAGACTAATTGAGAACTTTAAAAGTTTAAGTATTAAAGTTTTTAAAAGCATAATACTATAACACAAGATTATAGTAGTTATTGCAAAAGTTACTTATTTAGCCAAAGTGTTAGTCCATTGATTTTTGAAAAGGAAAAAAAAACCTCGCTTTTTTGTAACAAAGACAGTGGAGGAGAGTTAATTGAATTTTTTCTCTTTCTTCCCCTGCTGTTGTTTAAAGGAGAAAATTCTTTTGGACAAAGAAATATGATTTCAACATGGATGGCCAGGACCAAAAGGCTGGCACCTGTATTAAATTAAGAAATTAATTTGGGTTCCAGTGCCCTATTTACCTGAGGGATTGTTGGGATGATGGTGAGCCAGTGCCAGGCAGTTTAGCAGATTTGCAGGCTTCCATAAGTGGCCACCATTTGTGAGCCAAATGTTCTCTCCTCTCTTCAGAAGAGAGTGCACCTACTTTCCAATGGTTCTTTGGCCTGTACAGTGGACAAGGTTCAGAAGGTTTAGGTCTTTGGGGGGCAACTATGCTTTTAGTGCCCCCACAGACTGTACCTATAAGCAATGGACACCATCCTTTAGCAGGTTTGTCTTTATTAGGTGTCTGATGGGCAGTTGGAGTTTTGTTACTATTGGTGACTGCCAATTGAGGTGCCTCTTTGGCCCTTTGGTCTGCAGCCCTCCATGTTGGCACCCTGTTGCTTTTTTTTTTTTTTGTATTAGCTAGAAAAAACTCAAAAGTTCTTTTTAATAGGCTACACATAAGACAGTTTTGTTATTTTTGTCTGTAACAGTTTGATGTAAAACCCTTTGGAGTGAACAGACCACATGGATGTGAAATGATCTGTGCCTACCTATTTATAATTATGAACAGGCAAAGTTGTTTAAAAGAAAAACCCTTATGAATTACTAAATTGTAGTCTTAGTTGTAAGGTGTGGACAATTAGGTGAGAGTGATTAGTTCCCATTCTTATTGCTCAAACAGAGAGCTCAGTATTTTACCCGTCCAGCAGAAGTACTAGGCTTAGTAAAAGTGACTTAACCAGGTGGGAATGGCTAGTTCCCAGACCTTATCATGTCACGCAGGGTGTTTAGCATTCAAAGCTTTACCTTTCTTGTAAGAGGGTTCTAGTTAGGCACAACAAGTGATTTAACCTTGTGTTTATAAAATACAACTTGAGCAAGCCTGATATAACAAGCAGTGGTGTTATTTAGCACTAATGTGTTAACACATAGTAAAGTTGGAAGTAAAATAGAGCTTTTGCATGTTTGGTTTGAAAAACAGATTAAAATTACAATTGACATTTTTTGTAGTTAGTCAACAGGATTAATTCACATGATTCCTTTACTTGTGTTTGGGAAGAAGATTGATATAGTTCCAGTTTAGATATAACGTGAGAGATTTATTATAAAAGAGACAAACAGGCAAGAACTCCAATTTCTTTTTGTCATGGCCATTCCCCCCTGAATGGGTTTCCCAAGTACACATGGGGGTGGTGACTTGCTGCAGCTAGTAGGGCTGCTGCCAGGGAGTTATCAAGCAGTGGGGAGAAGGGAGGCAAAAAGACTGGAGGTTGGGGTCAGGCGCCATGGCCTTTGGCGCTGGCCCCTTCTCTGCAGGTAAAGGTGGAGGGCAAGAAGGAAGAGAAGGAAGGGAAACTGACAGAGAGTGGAGTAGCAAAAGCAGATTACAAGAGAGACAAGGGAAGTTAAACCAGCTGGATCAGCATTTGAGTTGTTAGAGGGAAAGCAGGAATCAGAGTTGTAAAAGGAATAAGAGAGTATGAAAGAGGTGAAAAATCTTTTGAGGGAGGGGTGGCCAAGTCAGCAGAATCAGTATCCTCTGATGAACCTATGGGCAATGGGGTCTGGGGAGCCAACACAAAAATACAGCAAGAGGAACAGATATCTGGGTGGTGAGCTAACTCATAAAAGCCCTGAATACATGGGGTCTCAAGGTGTTTGTCATTTTATTTAAAGTACAAATCAAGTTGCAGAAGGGTGTTAGGAGCTAGGGAACCACCTTCTGGCCAGGCTCCGCCATCCCCCAGCTTATATTGTGGCCAAGCAGTAATGCAGTAAAATATTAAATGCTTTGGGTGAATATCCTCACTGAGTTTTAAAACTTTAAGGTGTTTTAAAAGGCATGCCAGTGGTGTATCTTTTTTCACAACCAATTGAGAGTTTCCAATGGTTCCTGTAAAGGAAAACAGGGATACAATTGGGATGGGGTTCTTGGTTTCATGGATTTGTTCCTGGGCCTTATCCCATCCAGATTCCTTGCTGGGCATCCCCAACAGGTTCAAAGGTATCAGCACAAAGGATGTGAGTCATGAGGGAGAGAGCATCCTCCCGTCCCTCTGCCTACTGGAGCTCACAGAACGCTATGCTCCACCATGTCTTGGAAGACCTGGTACCAGGACTTCTGATAATTGAGTCCCAGACCCTTGCTAGATATCTCCCAAGACGAGATCAGGAAAAGCCTGAGAGATCCAGAAACTTATCTGAACAGCAAAGCCAGGGGGTCCAAGAGGGGGTCCAAGAATGTGCATTCAAATATGTGGGTGTGTGGATGATAAATGAGGAATAACTCACTGGAGGCGCAGAAAGGCATACTGTGCAGCTGTTGGAGTCTCAAGGTCCTTAGTGGAGTTACTTCACCAACCAGAGAAGAAAAGAGTAAAGAAACAAGCAACTTGTCCCCCACCCATACAGCCACTGGCAGTCCAAACTTTCCTTTGGGGACCTTTTTGCCTCCCTAGGGAGTAGCCCTAGGCAGAGACTATCAGTTGTCCCCCGAGATCCAGCTTGGTCCATGGGGAAACTAAGAAATCTTGGCTAGAAGGAAGTAAAGAGTTAACTTTAGTCCCTCACCCTATTGGACCACAGCAGTCTGATGTCTTTCCCTGGGACCTTCCAGCACACTGAAGTGTAGCATCCGCCAAAGCTTCCTGTTGCCACCAGGTTCCAACACAGTCCACAGAGGGTCACCAGTTAGGAAATATGGAAGATAAGAGAGAGAAAGAGATTCTCAGAGATCTCAGTGGGACCTCCAGAAAATGTTGGGGTAAGGATAGGGTGAAGGTGGGGGCATTAATAGGCTAGGGGAGGCACAAAACCACTGGAGCCGGTGTGCCAGAGGTGCACACTGGCAACCCAGAGATCCGAGTAATGCAAAGAATTGCAGCACACAAAGAGGTGAAAAAAGAAAAGATTTAATTAAGAAAAGTTCACTTCCCACAAACAGGAAGCAGAACTACACTCTAGATGAGTGTAGCCCTGTAGCCATCTTGAGCTCCAGCTTAAATCCTTTCCCTTGGGGGTGTTGCAATCAGGTAGGTGTGACTACTGTGATTTCCTTATTGACCATCTGCAAATGTCTTGGAGATCCTATAACACAGAGACCCCCTAATGTCCACCCACATTATCACAGCCCCTAGAGAAGGGTGTGATAAGGATTCTAGTGCTCCTGTACACTCCTGAATAACTTTTCTTAGAGCTTAATGGGGGGTGCACTTCTCCTTATCTCCTATGCATTCCCAGTGGGCAGCTCCGGGAGATCCTTGACTTCCCTCTAGACAGCGGCCAATTTACTGGAAGATCAAAGCCCTATCCACTTCCTTCCCCCCATCACAAGGCCTGACTAATGCATGAAATCTTAGGCCCTGTAAACTCCCTTTACAAAATGCCCAGCACCAGGAAGTCTGATTCTTAAAAGACAAAGTTGGCAAGGTTAATCTTTACCTAAAATATGCATTTCTCCAAAACATAGCTTCTACTTTCTCAGTATTATATTAGGGTTTAAGAACAAGATGAAAAATGACTTCCAGCTCTTAGTCTGTCCTTTCAGTTAGTTCCATGTTCTTGCTATTGTGAACAATGCTGCGATGAACATATGTGTGCAAGTATCTTCCGGCAGGGGGATTGTGGGGTCATATGGAAGATCGATTTTTAGAACTTTTAGGAATTGCCACACTTTTCCACAGAGGTTGTACTAGTTCACCCTCCCACCAACAGTATAGAAGTTTTTGCCACATCCTCTCCAGCATCTGTTATTTTTTGAGTTACTGATGATGGCCATTCTGATTAGAGTTAGGTGGTCTCAGTGTAGTTTTAATTTGCATCTCCTTGATGACTAGTGAGGCTGAACATTTTTTCATGTATTTGTTGGCTGCTCATATGTCTTCTTTTGAGAACTGTTTATTCATCTCTTTCGCCCACTTTGTAATGGGGCTGTTTGTTTTTTTCCTTTCAGCACGTTTGAGTTTCTTGTAAATCCTAAATGTTAGGTCTTTGTCAGACATGGAGTTGGTAAATATTTCTTCCTAGTCTGTGGGCTGTCTCCCTGCTCTCTTGATGGTTTCTTTGGCTTTGTAAAAGCTTGTCAGCTTGATGAGATCCCGCTTGTCTATCTTATCTCTTATGGCATGGGCACTTGGGATTTTGATGAAAAATTGGTTGCCAGTTCCAATTTCCATAAGAGTGTCTTCTGCATTTTCTAAGGTTCTTATAGTTTGAGGTCTGCACAACTTTTTATATTAGAAATATAGTAAGCACTAATATCTCACTATATTAAATAGCCCAACTTGATTTATTTTTTTTATTTTTTATTTTATTTTTTATTTTTTATTTTTTTATGAAATAAGTTTTTCATTTAATCGAGGTGGTAGACTTAAAGACAATACCAAAAGTTACATGACTATAAAAACCTACTTTCTAAAAATCTCAGTTTTTCTAAACTGACAAACACCTAACGATGCTAAGAATCAATCAGACACAGAAAGCATGTGTTCATGTTTATGAGTACAGCAGGGAAATACACGACTCTTAGTAACAGCAAGAAAACTCTTCTGGTTACATGGAACAGTTAAGACAAATCAAGAAATGCCAGAGTACACAGTCAATCTCTA
>NW_007253943.1:0-3048 GCF_000164805.1 Carlito syrichta
CACGTGAGAAAACAATACACCCTTTAGAAAGAGGTAAAAACTAAGACCATGTCATCATACATTTCACAGACTAGTCCATAGTCTGAGGTATCAGAGAGATTCCCTATAGAGAGCTCCAGAGATGTTAGTGATGAACTATCCTTAGAATCCAATCCTTGCTCCATCACTGGATGCCTTGTAGGTTCCCTCTAGCATTAGTCAAATGGTGGAAGTCTCATAGGACAACTTGACTTAGGAGACCATCAGAACTCACAGTGGTCAAGCCCTCATGGATTACCTTCCCCAAGGGAACGAAGAGTGCACCACAAGAGAGGAGTACTTTGTGAGGCATAAATAACACACAAATGGCCACCCCAACACTAGCAACCTTATCAAACTAAAAAAGAACAAAACAAAATAAAAAAAGAAGAGACTCTTCCTCATAGATGAGGAATAACCAAAGAAGGGTTTCCCAGATCCCAAGAAATGGAACCTATCTAGGATGACCTGTCATTGATGACAGACACAGAATACAGACTAGAACGTAAAGAACTTAAAGAAGATGCACAGTGTGGGCACACAGATCATCCAGGCAATGCAAAAAGTGCAGGAGGTGAAAACTGAGCTGAACATTATAAAAAGGACCAGTCTGAACTCCTAGAAATGAAGAATTCTTTACTGACATTTCAAAACACAGTAGCAAGTCTCAACAGGAGAATGAACCATGCAGAGGAAAGAATTTCAGAGCTTGCTGATCAGACTAGTCTGACAAAAACAAGGCAACAAAGCGAAGGAAGAATGAACAAAGCCTATAAGAGGTTTGGGATCATGTAAAAAAAATAAAATCTATTGCTGATTGACACTCCTGAGATTAAGAAGAAATTGTGAACACCCTGGATCAAACCTTCCAAGGTATCAACCAAGAACATTTTGCCTATCTCAATAGACAGGCAGCCATGCAGATGCAAGAGATTTGGAGAACTCCTGTCAGATATTACACAAGAAGACCATATTCAAGGCACATAATAATCTGTCTCTACAAGATGAAAGAAAAAAATTTCTAAAGGCAGCTACAGAGAAAGGACAGACCAACTACCAAGGAAGACTCATCAAAATTGCAGAAGACTTCTCAGCAGAAACCTTACAAGCCTGAAGGGACTGGAATTCCATCTTTAACATTCTTAAAGAAAAGCAATTCCAGTCAAGAATTTCCTACAGTACTAAGTTAAGCTTAATTAATGAAAAAGAATTAAAATCCTTCACAGATCTCCAATTGGTAAGATAATATGCCACCTTCAACCAGCCTTTCAGGAGATATTTAAGAAAGTTCTAAGCACGGAAATGAAAGAACAGTGTCCCTCATTGCAAGAGCATAGGCAAACACAGAATTTACAAACCAGATAAATCAACCACAAAACCTAAAAGCAAAACAGTCTCTTAATAAGCAATATGATAGGAATAAACTCCCAAATAGCAATAATTAACTGAAACATGATTGGACTGAATGCACCACTGAAAAGTCATAGAGTGGCAAATTGGATAAAGAAGCATGATCCATCCTTTTGCTGCCTTCAGGAAACTCATCTCACTGCAAATGACACCCACAGACTCAAGGTAAAGGACTGGAGAAAGATTTTTCAGGCAAATGGAAAAAAAGCAAACAAACAAAAAAGCAGACACAGCTATTTTTACATCAGCCAAAACAGACTTCAAACCAATAACAGTTGAAAAGGACACAGAAGGACACTATACTGTGATAACAGGCTCAATACTTAAGCAAAAAAAATTCATCTTGAATATACATGCACCTAACATAGGAGCAGATTTGTAAAATAGTTGCTAATTAAACTAAGGGAAGACAAGCCATACAATTATAGTTGGAAACATTAATACCCCCAAAGTCTTAGGCAGATTATAGAGTAAAAATAAGAAGAATATCCAGAACTCTACACCTGACCAACTGGATCTAATAGACATCTACAGAACACTGCAGCCAACAAACACATAATATACAATCTTCTCATCAGCACATGGTACATACTCCAAAATAGACCTTATACTTGGGAATAAATCAAGTTTGAACAAATTTTGAAAAGTGAAAATCATTCCAAGCATATTCTCAGACCACAGTGGAATCAACATAAACATCATCACCAAAAGAAACCATCCTCAAAACACAAATACATGGAAGTTAAACAACATGCTTCTGAACAACTTTCAGGTTATCACCAAAATAAAGGCAGAAATAAAAAGAGTCCTAGAAACAAATGAAAACAAAGACAAAACTCACCAAAGCTTCTGGAATACTACAAAAGTGATGTTGAAAGGGAAGCTTATAGCATTGCAAGCAAATATTAAAAAATAGAAAGGTTCTCAGGCAAACAGTCTTAATGTCACACCAAAGGGAGCTGCAAAGGCAAGAATAATCCAATCACATAATTAGTAGAAAAAATTGGAATCATTAAAATGAATTCACAATTGAATAAATAGAGTTCAAAAAAATCATACAACGGATTAGTGAGATAAAAAGCTGGCTCTTTGAAAGGATGAATAAAAATTACCAAACTCTCAGCAGGGCTCAGTTTCTCAGCCTGTAATCCCCTGCCTTGGGAGGCTGAGTTGAGTGAATTGCCTGAGCCTGCAGTTTTGAGATCTGCTTGGGCAACTAGGCGAGACCTTATCTCTACAATAAATCAAAAAAATTAGCCAGTGGGGGTAGCGCACACCTGTAGCTCCAGCTACTTGGGAGGCTGAGGCGGAAGGATCGCTGGAGCCCAGCAGGTCGAGGCTGTGGTGGTCAGGAGCGGCCACTGCACTCCAGTCTGGGCGACAGAGTGAGACTCCAACTCAAAAAAATAATTACCTTGGCGAGACCTCATCTCTACAATAAATCAAAAATTTAGCCAGGCGTGGTAGGGCACGCCTGTAGTTCCAGCTACTTGGGAAGCTGATGAGGAAGGATCGCCAGAGCCCAGCAGGTCGGGGCTGTAGTGGGTGGGAGCAGCCACTGCACTCCTGTCTGGGTGACAGAGTGAGACTCCAACTCAAAAAAAAAAAAAGAAAGAAAAA
>NW_007253943.1:3068-3568 GCF_000164805.1 Carlito syrichta
TTATCAGTGATTTCTATGAATGTATATATGTGAATGAACTAGAAAATCTAGAAGAAATGGAGGAATTCCTGGCATCACATAACCTCCCAAGATTGAAACAGGAAGGAATTGAAACCCTAAACAGACCAGTAACAATTCAAGAAATGAATTCAGTAATAAAAAACCTCCCCACCAAAAAGGCCCTGGACCAGATGATTTTTCAGTTGAATTCTACAAGATGTAAAAGGAAGAGCCAATACTTTCCTACTGAAAGTATTCCAAGTTGGGCTCGGTGGCTCAGCCGGTAATCCCGCGCCTTTGAGAGGCTGAGGTGAGGGGATTTCCTGAGCCCGCGGGTTCGAGACCCGCTTGGGCAGCAAGACCTCATCTCTACAATAAATCAAAAAATTGGCCGGGCGGGGTAGCCGACGCCTGTAATTCTGGCTACTCGGAAGGCTGAGGCGGAAAGATTGCTGGAGCCCAGCAGGCAAGGCTGCGGTGGCCGGGAGCGGCCACTGCAC
>NW_007253943.1:4219-5973 GCF_000164805.1 Carlito syrichta
AATAATATGATTCTATACCTAGAATAACCTAGTGAGCCTGTAAAACCCTCTTTGCACTGATAAATTACCTCAGTAAAGTCTCGGAATGCAAAAATCAATGCACAAAAACAGTTGCATTTCTATGCATCTACAATAAGCAGGCTGAGAACCAAGTAAAAACACAATCCCATTCACAATAGCTATAAAAGTATAAATAGCCTCAGCATCCACGTAACCAAAGAGGTTAAAGATCTTAACAATGAGAACTACAAAACACTTTTTGTATAAATCAGAGATGACACAAGCAAGTAGAAAAACACCTCATGCTCATGAATTGGAAGAATCAATATTGTGAAGATATCCATTCTACCCTAGGCAATCTACAGATTCAATGCAATCCCTAGCAAATTACCAGCATCATTTTTCAGAGAACTAGAATGACAATAAAGAAATTCATATGGAAGCAAAAAAGAACCGAATAGCCAAAGCAATCATCAACAAAACTGGTGGTATAATACAAATGCATGAGTATAATTAATAACATTGCAAAAGTGCCAGAAAATAAAATGCAAAAAAAGAAAAAAACCTCCCAGGTCTGTAACTCTCTCTTATGGTCTGACATAATACAGGTGTAACCTTCAAAGAATAAAATGGATGCACAGTATGGTCATCAAGTGCTTCATAAATCTCTTTTAGTTACAACCTAGATTTTGATAAGAAATGAACAGTAGAAAGTTTGAAGTTACAAGCACTCTCTGCCAAGAATCTGGGGTACAGACTTCTTACATCAGTACCATATGCTTTGAGAATCTACCAAGGAGGACAGGGGTTCCTCCTCTCAAGGGTCATTTGTCTGACTTGATGACCACTCCATCTGTCTGAGCAGCTCCCCTCATGGCTCCATCCTCACTCCCAGCTGGGGTTGTGGGAACACTGTAAAATAATCATTGCTTCTGGGCCTCCCTCCACGTTGAACTCTGGCTTCTGGTCAAACCTCTGTCATCCCTGATTGTCATTCAACTGTCCTGTGCTGGAGATTGCTTGTTTTGTCCAGGACAGACACGCCCTCTTCTCAGTCTTCCTATTCCCTGTTTTCCTGGAATGCTTGTCAATCAGCTCACCCCTCCATTTGTCACATGCCCGAGCTGGGCCTATCAAACACTCCTGAGAATCCCAGGCTAGCCACACAAGGACTAAAAGCAGAGGCAGATGAATCATTCATAAAGCAGAGCCCTGAATGAGGCTTCTGAGAGTTCAGTCATCTCCTAGCTTCTGTCTTTCCTGGGCCTGGTTCTTTAGTTCTTCTTGTGATTCTTTTTGATTCCAGTCTCTCGGTTTTCTTTTAATCTCTCTCACTCTTTGTTTTGACTAAGTTAGTTCAGTTTTATTTTCTATTGTTTGCAGACCCTACAGTGACATAGGACTCATACCTGGGTTCTAGCTCTGTTTCACACCCTGGAATGATGCCTCAGTTGTACTATCTTCTGGCAGGTTACTTTGGTGCATTTCCAGAAACTGTCTCTCAGGAGGAGGAGTCCAAGCTCCTAGAGGATTTCACCAGTCTGAACGCTCATCAAATCTCTACTGCCCACCTGCCCATGGTTCAAGTTGAGTTCTGCCTACTTGCCACCCTTACTCTGGAGATCCTCAGCGAGCTCCCTGTTTATGCAGGTGTTTGCAGGTAAGAAAAGGAGGAGGTATTCTCACCTCTCACCATAGAGATAACTATGCCCTTGTTCTCATGCCCAGGCATAGTTTCTATCAGGCAGGAATCT
>NW_007253944.1:0-17360 GCF_000164805.1 Carlito syrichta
CATGGTTTTGTGGCTGCATAAGTTCTTAGGGATTGGATATCTGGGAAAGATTTTAATTCTCCCTCACTGATGAAGCTTAGCTTGGCTGGGTAGGTTATTCTTGGTTGAAATTGTTTATCCTTTAGGACTTTGAAGATAGGGCTCCAAGCTCTCCTAGCCTGCAGGGTTTCTGCAGATAAATCTGCTGCTATTCTGATTGGTCTTCCATGGTGGGTGATCTGGCCTTTTTCTCTTGCTGCCTTTAGGATTTTTTCTTTTGTGCCTACTTTATTTAGGCGAATTATTATGTGTCTAGGAGTTGATCTTCTCATTTGTTGTCTTGCGGGGGTTCTCTGAATCTCTTGTGTTTGAATTTTTGTATCACTGATTAGATAAGGGAAGTTTTCTTGAATGATCTTGTGGAGTTTGTTCCAATGTGGTCTCTGTTTCTCTTTCTGCCTCAGGGAGTCCGATTATTCTTAGGTTAGGCCTCTTGAGGTAGTCACTCATCTCTTGAACGTTTTGTTCTGTCTTTTTTAGCTTATTTTCTGTGTTTTTAAGAGTTTGGGTTATTTCTATATTTTGGTCCTCAAGCTCTGAGATTCTTTCTTCTGCTTGGGTAATTCTGCTTTCTATGCTTATCAATTTGTTATTTATTTCATTCACAGTATTCTTTATTACTGTTATCTCAGATATCAGCTCCTTCCTAGTTTCTTCTTGTGTCTCCTCAATTCTTTTTAATCTCTCCATTATTGTTTTGATATCTACATTTGCATTTTGAGACCCTTCATTCTGGGGACTTTTCATTGTTTGTATTCCAAAGTCAGTTTTCTCAGTGTCTGCTCTCCCAGGCGTCTGGGAGAGACCCATACTCTTCTTTTGGTTTTTCTTCATTTCTGTAGATTTTTCTCCCTTTACCCCTTTCCCTCCCCCTCTTCAATTCTGTTTTTGAGGGAAGGTGGGGTTGCTTTTATTTCTCTTCTGCAATGACCTGTTCTTCCTTATGAGGGTCTTCTGGTTTTGTTCACTCTTCCCTCTGCTTTACAGTCTGTCTATTCAGCAGTTTGCAGTCTTGGTCCCTAGATTTAAAAAAGGGGGCATATAGAAGAGGAAAATAATGGAGGAAGGGGGGGTCAATAGGGAGTTAGAAAGAGAGAAGCGCGAGAGGGAAAACAGATATACATACCATCTATCAGGTGAGAACGAGACACAGGGCTGGGAAGAGGTGAAGAAAGACACGTAAGAAAGAGTACTGATAGCTACATAGTACTAAAGAGTACTGAAGCAACACAGAGACAGGGCAATAAAATCGAGAAACAGTGTAAGTCAGATTGTAAACAACAAACGTGATCTAAACCAACAGTTACAATGATAAAATCATAAGTCAAAATGAGCGAAAGGGAGAAGTGCGAGAGGGATAACAGATATACATACCAGCTATCAGGTGAAAAACAGTCACAGGATCGGGAAGAAGTGAAGAAAGACACGTAAGAAAGATTGCCTAAGGAGTACTGATAGCTACACAGACAGGTCAATAAAATCGAGAGACAGTGTAGGTCAGAAGGGTCAACAACAGACGTGATCTAAACTAACAGTTACAATGATAAAATCATAAGTCAAAATAAGCGAAAGGGAGAAGTGCAAGAGGGAAAACAGATATACATACCAACTATCAGGTGAGAGAGAGACACAGGGCTGGGAAGAAGTGAAAAAAGACAGGTAAGAAAGATTCCCTAAAGAATACTGATAGCTAAACAGAAACAGGCCAAAAAAATCAAGAAACAGTATAAGTCAGAAGGTAAACACCAAACGTAATCTAGACCAACAGTTTCAATGATAAAATCATAGGTCAAAATAAGCGATCAAACTAGAGTCACTTCTGTGATCTCCGATTCCAGCCTCTCCCTTTTGTTTTTCGTTGCAGCATAGGGGTGGGGCTTTGTCTCCTGTTTCACACTGTTGCCTTAAAAGCTGAGGTAAAGTTTGTTGCTAGGTGGGCGGGGCAATGGAAGTCTGCCTGGAGAATGGCAAGGCAGTTTAAGCAGGTCTGTTTTTCTCCGCTTGTCTGGGTCCTCTGGGTTGGGGTCTCACGCTGTGTGCCTCAGCCAGGGTGGACCCGGAGTTCCAGAGCTCCAAAGTTCCAAAAGGCAGGCTGTAAATGACGAGAGTGGCACTGGGTCCCTACAGAGTATTCAGCCAGTAATGAAACCGGTGTCTCTGAGGGGCGGGCGCTCAGAGCCTCCCTGTGCGACCTGCGGTGCCGGGTGCCAGGCCGGGGAGAGAGCTGGAGGGAGCAGGGACCCAAAACTTCCCCGCATGCTGCAATACCTGGCCTTAGGAAATGAGGTAAAGTTTGTTGCTAGGTGGGCAGGGCAATGGAAGTCTCTTCCTGGAGAATGGCAAGGCAGTTTAAGCAGATCTGTTTTTCTCCGCTTGTCTGGGTCCTCTGATTTGGGGTCTCACACTGAGTGCCTCAGCCAGGGTGGACCTGGAGTTCCAGAGCTCCAAAGTTCCAAAGGGCAGGCTCTAGACAGCGAGAGTGGCACTGGGACCCAACAGACGACTTCAGCCAGAAATGGAACCAGCGTCTCTGAGGGGCGGGTGCCCAGAGCCTCCCTGGGTGACCGGCGGCTTGATGCCGGGTGCCCGGGCTGGAGACAATGCAGCCGGGGAGGGATCTGGAGGGGGCTGGGACCGGAGACTTCCACACATGAGTAGAACGGCAGCAGTGGGGCGGGGGCGCAATATCTGGCCTTGCGTGGGACTGAAGTTCCCGGGCCTGCCCCCAGCGCGGTTGGTGGTGGGCTGGGGGATGGGGGTAGCGAAGTGATAGCCTTTTTGGGAACTCACGTTCAGAGAATCTCACCAGTTCACCTATGCCGTCGCCATCTTGCCCCGTCTTCAGTGAATATTTTTAAGGACATGAAAAGTTACAGAGATATTAGAAGACTTTCTCATCTTGATCTTGTTCAACTTTCTCCTTTTTAGAAGCAAAGATTACTCTAAAATCAGATATATTTTTCTACCGACTTTTGTATACTCTAAGTATGTGTGTATATGTGTGTGTATATATATATTTATCTACTTAAAATTGTTTATGTGTTTTTAAAATGTTTAACCAATATTATAGTATACATATCCAATAACTTTTTTCACCCAGAATTATGTTTTCAGGAATAAATTTTCTGAAAACCACAAAAGTGGTTAAACAAATTTGTACTCTCAGTAGCAAGTATATGAGTTCCCATTTTTTTTCACATCATTGACAACTCTTCTACCGTTAGACTTTTAAAATTTGCCCATCTGATAAATGATCTTTCATTTTCATTTTAATTTGCATTTTCCTACTTAGTAACGAGGTAGAACATCGTTTGGTCTAATTCTTGGTCATCTGTGTTTCCTATTCTGAAAATTACTTTTTCATAACCAACTAACTTTTTAATGATAGCTTTATATACACTAGTAATAAAGAAATGGAACTAAGCATGTTTATCCATGTTCTGTTTACTTTAAACACTTGGCTCAGCCTGTAATCTCAGCACTTTGGGAGAGCGAGGTGAGTGGATTGCCTGAGCCTGCAGATTTGAGATAAGCCCTGGCAACTTGGTGAGACCTCATCTCTACAATAAATACAAAACTAGCCGGGTGTGGTAGCATGTGCCTATAGTTCCGGCTACTTGGAAGGCTGAGGTGGAAGGATTGCCTGAGCCCCGCAGGTCGACGCTGGGGTGGCTGTGAGTGTGCCACTGCATTCCAGCCTGGGTGACAAAGTGAGCCTCCAATTGAAAAAAAAAGAAAAAGAAATACTACGTAGTATTTCCTTGCATAGTTATAACAATGCATTTAACCCTTTACTGTTGAAAGATTTTTAACTTGTTTTCTTCTCCCAACCCTTTGCTATTACAATGTTGCAACTAACTCTTGAGCATAACCTCTTGTAAGCATGTCTGGGAGATTCTGCAATAAACTTTGTAGGAGTATAAATTGCTAGATTTCTCTCAAAAGTGGTAACTTCGCAACAACTTGGATGGATTTAGAGTCTATAATACTCAGTGATCTATCACAGAAACAAAGAACTGAGTACCACCTGTTCTCACTCATAAGCAGACCCTAAACAATTATCATAATACTATAAGGAAGGGATTAGCAGTAGTGGGGGGGGGCATACTTCATCAATAAGGGTATCTGATCTTAAACCAGGAGAAGTGGGGATCAATGGGAGACCCAAACTTGTCCTGTACAATGACCACTTGTATACCTAATCCCGAATTGTACCCCATATCTTTGAAATAAAACACAAACAGAAAACAAAGTGGTTAAACAAATTTGTACTCTCACTAGCAAGTATATGAGTTCCCATTTTTTTCACATCCTTGACAACTCTTCTACCATTAGACTTTAAAAATTTGCCCATCTAATAAATTATCTTTCATTTTCCTTTTAATTTGCATTTCCCTACTTAGTAATGAGGTAGAACATCGTTTGGTCTAATTCTTGGTCATTTGTGTTTCCTATTCTGAAAATTACTTTTTCATAATCAACTAACTTTTTAATGATAACTTTATATACATTAATAATAAAGAAATGGAACTAAGCATTAAAAATTGATTGTATTACAAACGATGTCATGTTAGATAGCATTGACTAAGAGGTAACATCCACAGTCTTAGGGAGCTGTGTTTTGTTCCAGATATCTGTCTAGAGAATGCTAACTGGGATAATGAAGGAGATGGAAATCATGAAATATGAGCATTGATTGCATCAACAAAAGATGTTTTGCCAGAAGTGTCTGATGAGGAATGTGACATCGGTTAAAAAAAAAAAAGGGCAAGAAAGAGGGTTTGTGTGTGTGTGTGTGTGTGTGTGTGTGTCAGGAGAGCCAAGACCAGTAGTGTAAATTTTTTAAAAAAAAGTTTGAACTCAAAATGAGAGAGTTTCTGATGCCCAAGCTGGAGTGCAGTGGCAGGCTTATGGCCACTACAACTTCAACCTGCTGGGCTCAGGTGATCCTTCTGCCTCAGCCTTCCAAGTAGCTGGAACTATAGGCATGTGCCACCACACCCAGCCAATTTTTTAAAAAATTATTTATGATAGAGACAAAGTTTCACCAAGTTTCCCAGGCTGGTCTCGAACCTCTGGACTCCGACAATCCTCTCGCCTCAACCTCCCAAAGTGCTGGGATTACGGCTTGACCCACCATGCCCGGCTGAGAGATTTTTTAAATAATTAAATTTATTCTGGGATAGCATAGGCTACATAGTCCCTGAACATGTTTAAGCTGAGTTTTGTGGACCCAGGTGTCAGAAACATGGTTAGAGAAATTCCTCTGTAGAAAAGAACCCTAAATTAAATAATTGCTAGTCTAACTCAACATTTTATGTTTCTATCTAGTAAACAATTCAAAGAATGGAGTTCCAGGAATTCCATTTTTTGTGTTCATAATTATGGTGGCTCAGTTAAAACATTGCTTGAGGTAATGGTGAGTCAGTCTTTAATTTTTCTATAATTTCTCAGCAAAACAAATAAACCTAAATTGGCTAAACCAAACTGGAGTGTCAACTCTGAATTCAAACTTGATTTTCATCACGGGCACTTTACTCTCACTCCACCACTTTATTCCAGGTGTCCCTCTTCCTTTCAGGGCCCTATGATTCCTATATCTAAATAACGTGTATGCCCAATTACATCATTTTATCTCTTGTACCAAGGTATGTGAAAGCCTAGGATATAAATGGTAAATAGAAGACCCTTTAGGGAAAGGAGAATGTTTATATAATTAGGCAGACTGTAACAGAGTTGTTTCTGAGCAACTAAATGGGTGCTTTGTAAATGGATTTGGAGTGTAACATGAAGAAATTTAGTTAGAGAATTTTCTGATAGATTTTTTCAAAAGACTTTAAAATTTTAATAAAATTTGTCCAATCTTCTCTGAAAATATAATAGTTATATCCCAGTGTTTGGGACAAATCTACCAAGCTAGTGCCACTGGAAATGTTTTGGTGGTTAAACAACTGGTTTCCTCACTTAAGCAACACATAACTTCATACCATCATCTCAGAGTTAATCCACTCTAGAATTAATTAGAGGTGGTTCTATTCACATCCTAGTATGTATTAATATGTAGAGAAATAAATTGATTTTATGTATGGGTGATGGCTTAGACATGGTCCCCCATGAAACCCATTCTTTGGTGGGATGACCCCTGAGAGGTCCTACCAAGGCTTCATCCTTCTGAGCAGTCTCTGACACTTGAAATTCTTGTATGTTCTAAGGATCACATGTGCTTTCCTTCTAGGCCAACCTCTTTGGGATTTTATCTAAAGGGCCCAAGTCCAGTACACTGACTATTCCTTGGTGTTGCTCATGACATTGCCCACAACATCCCAAATACTCCTAAATGCTCTACTGTACTGTTGGATCATGTCTTCTACTAATTTCTTGTCTGGACCAGATGAAGGCTGGCCCAAGTTGTTTATTCTGCTAGGACTCATTATTTATGTATTTGGGCATTGGCAATGATACTTGTCTCAAACAGAGATTTAAAAACTGTTTATTTATTTTTCCTTTGGTGGAAGAGCAGGACCAGAAGACGGTGCAATTTGATTGCTACCCCTTTCCCATTTGTAACCCTCACTCTGTCTTCCATTAGAAAAATCTTCCCCAGAGACTCTTGAGGGGGAGAATCTGTCTCCCCAGCCTTCCAGATAGGCCAGGATACTGGTGTCAGCATGATTTAGGCTCTTGAGGTAAGTGCCCACTCCCTAGGGGGTCTTTGCAATGAGTAGATGTTAAGGATTTTCCAAACATATTCTGAGTTTAGGACACACAGTAGTCAAGGAGAAAATCCCAGATAGGAGAAAAAATTAGAAACCAACTGGTAAGAAATGTAGAAGATCAGGAATGCAATCACCAGGAGGACAGGGAAATTAAAAGACTTGAGCGAGGAAATAAAAAAAATAAGTTGAAAATTTATGTAAATACAGAGAATCAAAAGATGGCTTTGTGAAAAGGATTAACATAATTATGATTCAAAATCCAAAGATTTTGGCTAGATCATTAGTTTGAATTCCCTGGCGTCAGTAAGTGAAGAAGTCAGAAGGAAGTTTGCTGAATAAATGTGCCTGGAGTTGATTGGAATCTATGTATCAGCTCTGCGTTGTTCTATAACATACACACTCTCCCTTCCTGTAGGGGGCACTAGTTGTGGCAGGCACTGTGAGCTCAAAACCCAAAAGGTGCAGGGGACCAAAATTTGAGGATCTACCTGTTTTCTCCTAAAAAACCCCAGAAGACTTTTTTGCCATTTATAATGATTCCAAATGTTTGAAGAAAGCAGTTTGCAAACATGAAAGGATGCCCAGAAAGCAAAACAGGAAACCAAGGGATCAGAGAGGTAATTGCAGAGAAAAGTGCTAATCCCCTATAAGCAGCAACAGCAACAACAACAGCAACCACAAGAATTGCCTTCTGGATTTCTGAACTGACTGTGTGCTGGGCAAGTATCAGACCATAGTCAGATTTAAAATATTCTGTCCTGATTTCATACCAACAAAACAATAAAGTCCTTGCCTTTTGGATACCACCTGATATGATTTGGGAGGAATCTGAGAAAGGCATTGCTATCTAGCAGTCCTTCCTCCAGTGAATCAATAGAATGTCAGAAAAGAAGGAATTAAAAAGGATTCAGACCATCAGAGGACTTTGGCATTTGAGACTGGATTGTTTTTCCCTAGTAATTGTGACAACCAAAAATGCCCCACCCTTCACATTTCTGTATGTCTCAGAAAAAGCAGTGGACCTGTGTAAGAATCACACAATTCTAGTCCAACCTCTTTCTTTTATGGAAATGGAAGCCCAAAGAGGTTGAGTGACTTGCCCAAGGCTGCACAGTACTATAGCAGCAGACCCAAAACCAGAATTGATGTCCCCTGCACCTTCCACACTATGGAGATGCGCCCCAACAATACTCATCGTTTCATAAACAGAGGTTCATTCTTTTGGGATTAGGTTTTGCATTTCCAGCAATCTCCACCAATGTCAAACAGTAGTAGGAAGTATGACATATTATATAACACTTGAGCTACTTTCAAAACTTGAAATTGTCAGGACAAAGGAAAGAAGGGAATGGAATATAATATACATTGAGTGTCAGGGTGCTGCTTAGATAGGTCCACAGAGAGTGGAAGGCCCTGAATGATGCTGGGGTGGTTGGTTGTGGTCAGAGGCATGCTGCTTTCATAAGTGATGTGACCACAGTGAGGCTATAAAGTCCTGAGCCTGACTACCAGGTGCATCTTATGAAGTCATTCTCTTGACTTCAGTTTATAGTCACACCTCACAGAATTGGTCATGAATACATCTTTGAGGAAACTTTTTTCTAGTACTTGTTACTGAATTTATTTCTAGCTTCTTAAACTCAGTCCACTCTAGGGCCATGTTTCTAGCTTGACTCTTCAATAAATCCCTTCTTTACCTCAGGTGGTTTGGAGTAGGCGCTTGTAGGAGCAAGGGTTGGTTTTCAGTCAGAGCTGTGACTGAGTCTCAGCCCTGCCACTTCCCAAGTGGCTATGACTTTGGGCACATCATAACCTCTTCGAGGCTTTGTTTCCTTCTCTGTAGAATGATATGGCCTGGAGTTTCATAAGAGGGAGTATGTTATGTATATAGTTGGCACGTGATCAGCACCAAGTGTTGGCGCCTAGTCTTTCCTGCTTAATCATATGTAATCTGCTTGGATGAAATTCTTTTCCATTTAAAAATTCCTATGACTTTTCCAGTCTTCTCCTCAGCCAGTTTTCCTGTTGTTCTTTAAGTGTGCATGAAGAACCATTTTGTTTCATATTACAGAATCTTTAATAGCTTGCATACATATTCAAGTGCGTTCAAAGGAGCTCAGTTTGTCACTGAGCTTCCTGGGTTTTTCATTGCCACTAATTCTACAAGATACATTTGCACAGGGTGCTCAGAGACCATTAAAGCACCTTAAAGCCCTGCAATCACATGCAATAACTGTTCGGTTATACCCTCCCAAATTTACAGGACACTGCAACCAAATTACTCAGCTTGTTCAGGATGAATTCCTTATGAGGCTCTGCTCTGCATAAAAAAGGAACCAAGTCCTCCCCTTATGCCTGTTTATTCTCACAGAAGCCATAGTCCGTTATGGGGCAGCCTGGAGGGATCCATTACTTTTAGTGAAAGGGAGCTCTTTCAGAAGTTTTCCTTAAGGACCTGGGTTTTAGATATGCCCCCCCTGCTCATGAGTCAGGCCACTGATGAGCGTCTGTGTTGTGACAGCATGATTATGCATGTTGTGAATAAACATGCTTGTGTACGCGTGTGTGCTGTCACAGCAATGAGCAGCATCCAATAAATACCGGGTTAAAAGCATGCCAGCATCTTCCTAACAGCTGGCACCGCTGAAAAACTCGCCTGCCTTATTAACACTCCACTTATCTGGAATCTGCTCACTGAGCAGAAACAACTTCATAAATTTTTGCAATTTGCATTCCGCCTCGCCATTGCTCATTACTGTTGACCTAATCCTTCCTTTGCTAGCGAGGACCAGTCTCCCATTGTCCTGCCTGTAGACACCCCTTACCTCTGCCTATCAGCATCAGAGACAGAGTCAGGGTTAAGGCTTGTTGCTGCTGCCAGGACTCTGAAAGAATCATGACGATTGTTTTCTCCCATTCATTCTGGAGAAAGTGACATTACCAGAGTCCCTTTTTCCTCTTGTCTATTTGTATCCTTTTCTTTCTAAGGCAGATTAACATAGAGAAGTCCAAACCTTCTTCCAAATGGGAGGATAGGAAGGAGGTAGGCAGCAATTTGGTTGTCCAAGAAAATATTCTAATCCCCTCTCAGTATCTTCCCGAGATTAGTCAATCGTATTTACAATGTATGCCAGTTTCTCACTTAATCATGCTAATCTAGCTCCTTAGCCTGTTAACCTTTCTCTCCTTTTGCTCTGGCTCTTTTATTCCATGTTGTGCTTTCAGCTGTTTCATTAGCTACAGTTCACAACTCATAGCATGCAGTTAAAGATATTTTCAGGCCAGGTGCCTTTTCTTATTGGCCTGTGTTGTGGGGGGAAGCTGATTCCTTCTCTCTCTTTCTGTATGCTCCCCCTCCTACAAAAACATTTTCATTATCCTTGGTTGAAAATGGTTATCTGCCTGTTTGCTGTCTGAGGTCTCCCTCAGACTACCCTCCCCCATCAGGGTCCTAGATCCCTGATCCCCGATGGACTACAAAGGTAATTCCTAAATGCAGTAGAACCTCTGAGCTGTGTCTTCATTAAAAATCACATCATGAACTTGGTTTTATTTTTTTCCTTCCCTGACTTGATGAAAACAAAACAAGAAGAGGTGGGGAGGGAGGAGGGAAGAGAGGTAGAACTGAATTGCTTAATGGAGACAGTCTGAATATTTAATATGCTGATTTTATTGAATAAAGGGTGAAAAAGTGGTTCTTGTTTGTTGCTTGCCTGTCAAACCATGGCAAACAAGCATTCTTTTCCCTGACTGGAGCTTTTTATTACTGCATGGATTCTAGAGTGTAATTATGCCCTATATCTGAGTTGCATTATACACACAATTACAATTTCCCAGCTGAACTATTTATTTATTACCAGAGGAGTTATTTGTTCAGTTTCCTCGGAGGGTTTTTTGGGTGATGGTTCTCATTGTCTTGCCCTTCGACAAGATGGAATGTCTAGGAGGAGCCCCTTGATCTGAGCCTCTCGCTCATCTGTTGACAGTTTGGATGAACTTCCTAGCCACATTTATTCATTCCGTTGGAGACAGGCGCTGGGCAAAAGAAATTCTAGGGCTATAAATGTTTAAGAGTGTTTGCACTGTTTTAAGAGCTTTCATGGGGAGGACTTTTTATTCTAGCTATTATCATCTTATGAAATCTGATTTGAAATCATTTTCGAAAATAGCTTTCTCTAGGTACAGCCTGCCTGCCTACCAGTTCATAAAGAAAGAGACCACAGTAAATAGAATTCACATTGATAAGCATTTGTGGAAAACCTTTCCATGAGCTGGACACTGTGTGGGCACTAGGGCACAGAGGTGAGGAAGACACAGTCCTTATCCTGGAAGATCCTGTAGTTCATCATGAGAAACAGATCTACAATTAATTCTAAGAAATGTAGCAAGTGCTGCAATATTGATTCATTATTTCATTTTAATTTTTGCTGATTTCATACTGTGTCCAAGCACTAAGTAAGTGATATAGACACACTGGGGAAAACAGGTATAGTCTGTACCCTTCAGGTATGGTCTTATTGTAGAAGAGTAAAAGGGGACCAGACAGATAATAATAGAATGAGCCAATAGATAAGACAATTTTAGATGTTGATAATTATCATAAAAATAAAACAGGAAAATGTGATTGAAGTGTGTGAAGGTGGAAAAGGAAGAGACATGGTTAGGGAGGATTCTCTGAGAAGGTGTCATCTGAGCCTGTAATCCTGTGCTTTAGGAGGCTGAGGTGAGTGGAATGCCTGAACCCGCGGGTTCGAGACCCACCTGGGCAACTTGGCGAGACCTCATCTCTACAATAAATCAAAAAATCAGCCAGGCATGGTAGTGCATGCCTGTAATTCTGGCTACTCAGAAGGCTGAGGTGGAAGGAACGCTGGAGCCCAGCAGGTCGAGGCAGCGGTGGCCGGGAGCGGCCACTACACTCCAGTCTGGGTGACAGAGTGAGACTCCAACTCAAAAAAAAAAGAACTGGATGTAAGTAATGAGAGGGAATTTGTCATGAGATTAACTAGAGGATGTCCTGGGGGGAAGAGCTTTCTGGATAGACAGAATGGTAAGTACAAGTGCTCTAAGGCAGTGGCTGCAAGAAGAATGTGAAGTGGGCTCGTAGTGAACAAGAGAGAAGAAGGAGATGGAGATGGGAGGTGCCTGAGACTGGATCATTGATATCCTGCAGGCTGTGGCAAAGAGTTTTGAGTTGTATTCTAATTTCAGTGGGAAGTCATTGAATACCATTTGATGGAATTGTAGTGCAGAGCTCCACTCTTCCTTAGCCTAGCTACAGGCACAACTTCTAACTAGGCCAAGCAGATGTTTTCTTCCTGGAGCAAAAGGAGGAGAAAGTTAATTTAGATGCTGAAGATCTTTTACTTTTCCTTCCACAAGGCTTAGGAAGGTCCCCGCTTATCAGTAGGTATCTAATTTATTATCTGGTGCTATCTTAGGTCCTGATCATTTTAAAGGCTGGTTTTCCAATCTTCCATCAATTTGGCGAACCTCAAAATTATTTCTTTCAAATTCCTTTTGTGTTAAGTTAGCAAGGTTTTGTTGCAACCAGGGGACCCAAACAGAGACAAGAATATGCCTGTGCCTTCCTCCATCTTATGTGGGCTGGCAAGGCAAGACATGTAGATCTCTCTTCAATCAGCAATCTCACTTTATCAGCCTTGAAAATGGTGACCACATATGGCTACAACATAGCTAATAGCATGGTTTTCTAGTGTTTTTTCTTCCCCTTAGAAACTGATGTTTATTTTCTGCCAACCTTATTTCCATGTTGCTTAAGAGCCTGTGGAAGAACAGCTTAAGACCACTCAGTGGTTGTCCCTGACCCATTCAGTGACCTGAGCAGTGGGAGATGGAGACCAGTCTTCTGTGGCAGATTGAGCACTCCAGTTTTCAGTAGGTACTGCTGAATTGGCACAGAGGGCAACTGCACACCTTCAGACCAGTCTGCAACCTCAGGCTGAGTAGCAGTGAACCCAGGAGCTGGAGCAGTCCATTGACCCTGAAATTCTTCTTTGGTCACAGCTCTTTTAGCAGCAGTCTGCTTTTCCTTTTCCATCTCTTCAGGATTTCTGTAGAAGCAGCAATCAGGCATAGCCTCCAATGGGTGTTCATGGGGAGATAGTGCCACGCATGCGTAGAACTTCCTGAGTCAGCATCCACATCAGACCCACTGAGTGAGCTCTCTTGTTGTTGCACCGGATGGCAATGTCCACATAGTGCCGAAGAGTCTGTGTTACACAGAGCAGTGGTGGGCAGGTTAACATAAGATGCCTCCGGGAGAGGCTGGTGGTCAGACCTGGGATCAGTAACCACCAGCAGACGGGGCTCCTGGAAGGCTGCCTGGATCTGCTTGGTGAAGGTTCCAGGAGTTAAGCAGCCAGCAATAGGAGTGGCTCCAGTGGCTGCTGCAAACTTCAGGACAACCGACTGGCCGGTATTCCTGGAAGATACGACACTGACACTAGCATCAGCAGGGTTTCAGTGGCACCAATGGCATGAGCAGCAAGCAGAAGCTTCTCCCAGGTCCTCTTCAGATTTATAATGTAGATGCTGTCACTCTTCCTTTTATAGATGTACTGTTCCATTTGGAAGTCAAGGTTGGTGCCACCTAAGTGGGTTCCTGCTGCAAGGAATTTGAGGACACCCTCTTCCTTCATTTGCAGGACATCAAGGGCTCCAGACTTTGTGAATGTTTCCCTTTAAGTTATGACGGGAATTCAGAACAACGCCATATAACCCCCTCTCTGAGTAGCGCAGAAAGCGGTTTTCTAGTGTTTTATGCTTTAGTTTTTTTTCCCTGTGCCTTTATTGGTATTTTGGTGGAAAATTGGGAAAAGTTAGATGAATAATTCATTTTAAACTTTAAGTTTCAAATTTACCTGCATTTGGAGATCAAATTAGGCAGGAAATTTTAAAAATGTTATTTCTTTCTGTGTTATATTGGTCTGGGTTTGTCTCACATTAAATTTTGGTCTACTTTCTAAAACTTGCCTTACCCAGTACAGTTGGGCTACAAAAATTGCATGTGTGAGAAATTTTAGACTCCTGACTGAAGGCAATTTTGAAGTGACCAGAGAAAAAGAGAAACTTCTTCAAAGATCAGATTTCTTTTCTACCTATCTTGTCTCTAAATCCTTCTGTAGTTCTCAGGATTCAAACATTGATGATTGCTTCCTAATGATTTTTTAATTATTTTAGTTTTTAAAAATAATATGTCCAGATAGTACCAGAATAATTTTGTATTGCTGTGGCTTTAAAGCTCAATATTTATTTGTATAAAAACTTGCTATTTTAATCTTTCTAGTTCTAGATACCTATTATTCTCTTTCTTGGAGTCTCTCAAATATTCTTTTCTTCCTAGTCTCAAACTGATAATAACTTTTTTGAAATAGGATTACTTTTCAAAAACTATTAAATTAGGGTTTAAATAAATTTTTCCATTTGACTATTTTTCTTTCAGATTTTACTTTAATTAAGATGACACACACTTACAAATAGGTTCTCATCATTTCTCTTGTTAATTTTTATATTTAGTTTGGTTTGTCAATAAATGCAGCTCATGAAGCCCAAAGAAAAATGATCTATGAATCCAAACATGTTTTCTCTTGGAGATTATTTTTTAGTTAAATTTATATCAAAGTAATGGGTAGGAAAAAAGAAATGACTATAATTAACCATGGGAATGTGTCTGCTAGGAATGTCATGACATTAATGAGAATTTTAAAAGTGATGTAGGGACAAGTAAGATTTTTTTCCCCCTGCTATCTTGTACTCTTTCAATGCCTTTATTTTGAGAGTTGAATCTTTATTGATTTATTTTTTTACCAAAGGGAATTAACTTGTACAAAAGTCCTAACCACAAAGAAATAATCTGAAGTCATGCAAAACATGTCTAGATCAGCAACCAAATGGACTGTATCAGCGGGTAGGGATGAATAAGAAGATAGGAGTTTTAATAAAGATTGCCAAGTGATAGATAGTATAATGGGTTAAAAACAAAGTTCATTAGTACAAATGGAACTTCTACTCCAGTATGGTGTGGGAAGTGGTTCCCAAAGAAAGAAGGTTTTTGTAAAACCTGCAGAAAAAGAGCCAACCAGAAGTGGAGTAGAAATTTTTAGGCAGAGGGAACTATTTACCTACAAAGGCTGCAGATGAGTGCGTGCTGCCTCTGAGCACCTTCATTATGGCTGAAACAGAGCTCAGTGAAGGATGGTGATGGGGGAACTGATGCTATATTACACATAGGGCTATCTTTGTGAGAAATCTAGATTTCTTACTTTCTTTATCCCAGTGATCACTCTGGCTATAAGTCCTGGTTTTCTCATTGTCCTAGAGTAAATACTAATTTCTTGAAAAAATTGTGGTCAGGACTGAATTGTGAGAGCATATATGTGGTACAGAGGATAGTATGGGTGTGGTAGGGAGAATTACAAGATTCTTCCCCCAACCCTGACCAAAGATTTTCTATTTTGTTTTCCTGAACTGTAAATATAATGAACGATCACATTCATGATTATGCTACGTTATACCACAAAGTAACTTTGCAGATGTAATTAAGGTTACCATCAGTTAACTTTGAGTTCATCAAAAGGAAGATTTTCTGTGTGGGCTCAGTGTAATCATGTGACTCATTTAAAAGCAGAGTTTTCACTGGCTGATAGCAGAAGAAGTCAAAGGTATAGAAAGTGTGAGAAAGACTCAATGTACCCTTGTGGCTTAAAGATAGAGGTCCCTGTGACAAGGAATGAAGGGAGGTGTCTAGAAGCTGAGAACAGACCCTGACTGACAACCATCAAAGAAATGGGGACCTTAGTCTCACAACCTTAAAGCACTGAATTCTACCAACAACCTGAATCAGCTTGGAAGTGGATTCTTCCTCAAGTTTTCCAGACAAGAGCCCAATCTGGCCTGTATCTTGATTTTAACCTGTGAGAACCTAAGCGGAGAACACAGCTGAGCCCACCCAGATTTCTGACCTACAGAACTGTGAGATGATAAATGGGTGTAAGTTTGTAGTGATTTCTTATGCAGTGATAAAAAACAAATACAATGGATATTACATTTTTGGAGCTTTGGAACTGGACGGACCTGAATTCAAGTCCTGAGTTTTCCACTCACCATTTCTATGATTATGGGAAAGTTTCTTAACTTCTTGAATATCAGATTTCTCATTCATGAAGAGGCATAGAAATACAAATAATATTTGTCTCATAGAAGTAGTAGGAAGACTGAGGAAATGTACAGAAAGTACTTGCCTCAGAGTAAGTGTACAGTAAATGTTAGCTGTTTTTGCTATTATTTTTGTTACTGCCAATTCTAGTGTGTAAAATACCTGGCAGAGTGTCCAGCACACAGTAGGTGCTTAAGCAGTACTTGTGTTTTTCCATTTTCCTTCATCTTCCTTCAGTTCCTTGGCAGTCTCCAGTTCTACTAACTGCCTATCTCTTCCACTTTGTGAATATTGATTTTGAGACTGGAAGGGAAACATTTATCATTCTTAATTGCAATAAAATCATTACAATGGTGTTAAACATTCAAATAGAAATTAAGTTCCACTACATAATGCAAAGACAACTATTAATCTGTGCCGGTAGCCAAACCCGGGAAAAGTGATATGGATAAAATGGATGTGATGTATTAATAGCATCATGATGCTAGGGAAGGAACTTCGATCTGAGCAAAATAGTTATACTTTATAGGCAAGTCCTTCTGCTTCAAAATGGAGAATCAGCAGAAAAATTCCTGCAGCAAAATAACAAAGTAAAAAGAAAACTTAAAAAAAAAAGCATTTAATTCACAAGTAATTATCAACACTGTCTGTGGAAGATAAAATCGCAACACTGTTATATAAAGATTTATGTTTATTCTTATACAAATTTGCATTAAAAACTGATTAGTTGACGTCTTCTCTGCTCTTCGATTCCTGACAAAATATAACCTCAGCTCTTGAGACTGACAGGCAAGACTCTCAACCAGGATCAGATGCAGGTTTTGTGGGACCTGAAACTGAGATCATTCTTGGAGCCCTCTTTAAAAAGAAGATGAAATTATAAATTCTTAGGTAGAAAATTAAGGACTCATTCTAAATGAGAAAAGAAATCACATCCATTACAAAATTAAAAAAAATATAATAAATATCACAATATCACAAAGTCCATTAAAATGTCTTATTTTAATTAATTTCCTGCCTACTACCTCTCTACAATACTTCTTGGTTGCATGCTTTTTTATCATCTCTCTCTTTTTTTTTATAATCAATATTTTTTATTATGATTTTCTGGAGTACAGTTAAGGGTTAGGTGTACAATTATGTTTCATTCAGGCACTGTTGATAAGAGATGTTTCCCCATCCTCAGACAGATATTTGCGACTGTTAATCCCATCCCCCTCCCCGCCATAGTTTCCCAGTACCGTCAGTCATTTTCTTCTAGTATTACATTGGATGTTCAAGGTCCATTATATGAGTGAGAACATGTGATACTCGGATCTTTGTTTCTGTGAGAGGTCACTCAGTATTATAGACTCCAGTTCCATCCAGGTTGCTGCGAAATTCATGATTTTGTTCTTTTTTATGGCTGCGTAGTATTCCATCCTGCA
>NW_007253944.1:17380-31949 GCF_000164805.1 Carlito syrichta
CCTAGTTTACACCCCCACCAACACTGTAGAAGTGTTCTCTTTTCACCACACTCTCTCCAGCAGCTGTTATTTTTTGAGTTGTTGATAATTACCAATCTGACTGGAGTTAGGTGGTATCTCAGTGTGGTTTTGATTTGCATCTCCCTGATGATTAGTGAGGTTGAGCATTTCTTCATGTGTTTATTGGCTGCTAGAATGTCTTCTTTTGTTAAGTGTCTGTTCATATCTTTTGCCCATTTTATATTGGGGTTGTTTGTTTTCTTCTTTTCAGTATGTTTCAGTTCCTTGTAGATCCAGGATGTTAAGCCTTTGTCAGACCTAGAGTTGGCAAATACTATTTCCCAGCCTGTAGGCTGTCTCCCTGCTCTCGTGATGGTTCTTTGGCTTTGCAGAAGCTTGTCAGTTTAATAAGGTCCCATTTGTCTATCTTCTCTCTTAAGTCCTGTGGGTTTCTGGTTTTGTACAGGAATTGGATGCCAGTTCCGATTTCCATGAGAGTATTTCCTTCTTTTTCTAAGGTTCTTATGGTTTGAGGTTTTACATTTAGGTCTCTGATCCATTTGGAGTTAACCTTTGTGCATGGGGATAGATAGGGGTCCTGTGTCAATCTTCTGCATGTGGTCAGTCAGTTTTCCCAGCACCATTTACTGAATAGGTTCTCCTCTCCCCATTGGTAGGTGGTGGGGGCTTTGTCAAGATGAGTTGGTTGAGAAATTGAGGTTTTGCTTCTGGAATCTCAATTCTATTCCATTGATCTATATGCCTGTTCCTGTACCAATACCAAGCTGTTTTGATGATTGTAGCAAAACCCAAGAGAATCTGTCAAGAGCCTCCTTACATTGATAAAGGCCTTTGGCAAAGTCTCAGGATACAAAATAAATGTACAAAAGACAATCGCATTTCTCTACACCAATAATAAACAAACAGAAACCCAAATAAAAAACACAATTCCATTCACAATAGCCACAAAAAAATGAAATACCTTGGCATCTTCCTAGCCAGAGACGTGAAAGACCTTTACAATGAAAATTACAAAACACTGCTCAAAGAAATCAAAGTTGACACAAACAAGTGGAAAAATATCCCATGCTCATGGATCGGAAGAATCAACATTGTGAAGATGTCTATCTTACCTAAGGCAATCTACAAATTCAATGCAATAACTATCAAATTACCAGCAACATTCTTCTCAGACCTGGAAAAAAAAACACAGGAATTCATATGGAAACACAAACGTCCAAGAATAGCCAGAACAATCCTCAGCAAAAAAAAAAAAAACTAAAGCAGGTGGTATCACATTATCATCTCTTTATAAGATAAAAATTTTTAATATAATTTTCTATAGAGAAGATTCAGTTTTTCTCATTATGATTGGTAGAAATCTATTTCTAATAGCTTGAAAAACAGTTTTCTGCCTCAGAACTTTGTTTTGGGAAGACCACATCTATAATTTTCTCTGCAGGATCTTGCTGGGAAGGTACTTCTTGCCCTAGGGCAAGCCTTGGAGAATCCTCTTCTTTTGATCTCTTGTCACGACTCCAAGAGTAGCTGGTTCGCTCCTCAGGTACTCAATATCCCATCCTTTCACCAATACCTTCCTTTTGGGTGTCAAAAGAGCAGCATCTCTTTCAGATCCTTCTTGGAGTCAAAGATGGTGTCCAGTTGCTTGTGAGGTCAGACATGGGCAGTTTGAGCCAGAGTTGGGTGGATATGAAGGTACTGCTCTTAAGTGTGGCACCAGGAGACCATAAGAGGTGATCTCCATGCTAGGGTGGGGCTGCTAAGGCTAATGTTTCTTCCTTGTGTTCCTGGAGCAGAGCATCACCAGTCTTGGAACAGGCCAGGCAAGTAAAGGGTTCTGGAGCTTAAACTTTATTAGCCTAATGGTAAATTCATCTCTTCTATCAATCTATCCTCGATCTACCTTTCTCAACTGCCAAACTTTACTAATATCTGTTTCCCCAAGATGCCTTTATCTTTCCCACTTCTGGTCCTGAATCATTCCAGTATCTCTACCTGGATTTCATTTCCTCATCATTTACCTGCTGAGATCTCTCAAAACCTGGCTTAAAGGCTGCTTCTTCATGAAACCTTTCTTGATTCTCCTTGCCAGATAAAGTCTTGCCTATGTTTGAACCCTGTTAGTGTCTAGCTGGCTGCAGTATTTATAGGGTTTAATCCCAAATTTGCTTGCATGTTGTTAATATATACATTTTTGTATTTATGGAAAATGTGCCGCAGATTTCTCCAGCTAAATAAAAAAGAAGCCCAAAACAAATAAACATAAAAGCATTCAATTTTCAAGTTTTAGGGCATTTATTTATTTAACATACCCTCACCATGTTAAAACTGGAGCAAAAATCATGAATAAGCCAGCATTCTACCCTTCTTAAACTAGCTTTTGAAGGGCCAACATTACCTTTACTTACAGCTCTTTTCCCTTGAAGCCCTTTGTACAGTAGAAACTGGTTACAGGACTCCTTTCTGTGCCCTTATGGAAAGTAGATTAAAGCAGTTGAATGATGAGTAACCGCCAGATAAAGAAGATGATACATTCCCGACAGAGGAGTAGCATATACAAAGGCCCCCAGGTAGGAAAGGTCTTGTTGCATTTCAAACCCTTTTGCTTATAGATCATATAGCATCTCTGTTGTAATTATATGTTTCTACGGCTGTCTCTGCCAATTCTATAACTCCCTAGAAGACAGAGAGGGGAATGTTTTCCTAAGCATTTCTGCATCTCCTGTGCCCCTCACAGTGCCTTCCACATGCTCATGAAATGTTTGCATAACTGACTCAAACCTCATTTGTTATATGAAGGAAAACAGAAAGCCTATGTCAGAGTGGCACACAGAATGATCAAACTAATTCTTCATATCTCATTGATTCTAAGATGCATATATTTTCACCATTTAACATCTCTGAAATTGTTACAGTTGATAACATCTTACAACTACATCTGCCATGTTTTTTCTTTCTTACTAGTACTTAAAACAATGGTATGTTTTATAACCAATGGTGTGTTATATTCAATGAAATGTGGTAGATGTCTTCAGATGCTAAATTCTCCACTGTTAATTTGAACTAATAAGAGTGATTTTTATAATTTTTAATGTTTCAGACTGATGTTTCAAGCTATTAATTTGAATCAACTGGTGGATAAACTCTGGACTAATAGAGTTGCAAGGATAGAAGACAGTGGCATTCTAGGTTATAGTGAAGATCTATTATAGTGAAGCACCCCGTGTCCTTCTTCCCACTTCTGGAAACTTCTGCCTTTTTCTCTGGGGTACTGTCTCTCCTCCCTCCGTTGCTTTCAGTGGATATTGTGGGAGAGTGGTGTTGATACGGTGGGATCCTGCCTCCTGGCCACATTTGATTGGTCAAGATTGCAGCTGATCAAAGCATAGTTTTTTCTAGAGGAATTTTAATTTGCGACAATCCAAAAGCATTTTACCAGTTATCATTTTGGCTATCTGGCCTGTAAGGTGTAAAATTTATAAAGTTTTGATGTTCACATTCTGTCATGGAAACTGAGAAGCAGAAGAGGCCTCTTTGTTGCCAAACAGAGAAGAGAGGCAGATATGCAGTAATGGGAGAAACATACATATATGAGGGCCTTGGGGTCCAGTCTGCATTCCTGTCTGTGGACTTCATAAGACAATCAATAACCTTATGGCAAACTCCCCCTTGGCTTAAGTTCATTGTAACCAAAAGGGTCTCAGCTCATATATACAGCATTCCTAGAAAGTGGTCATTCAGGACAGTACCTGCTTGAATGTCTTCAGTGATAATTAACTTATCATCTCCCAAGGACTTCACTCTAATGTAGGAAAATGATGAATCCTTGGCAATTCTATTTGCATTGAGAGGAAATAGCTTCATGTGAAGTCCCCAAGTTGTTACTAATTCTCTATGCCAGTCCAAATAGAATGAGTCTATTCTATCTCCTATTTGATAGTCTTTCAGCCTTGATAATAACTATCCCCTCCTCTAAGCCTTCTTTCCTAGGAGAGATATCCCAGGTTTATCAAATTAGGTCTTTTTGTTGTTGTTGTTCATGTATGCACAGGAGGATGAAAGTGTTAAAACAACAAGAAAAATTGCAATAGCAACAAAAAATGTTGAACTGTTAGTGTATTTATTTTGTGCCAGGTATTGTGCTACATGTTTTATATATATTAATTCACTGAATCTTCACAACAACCTTATGAGATAAAGATGGCTTCTTTTCCAAATATGCTGATAAGGAAATGGAGACTTAGGAAGATTAATTTATTCAACGTCACCCAGCTAGTCAGCAGCATAGCCTGCATTTGAACTTGAGAAATATCATGTCATAATTAAGGGCATAGCATTGCCTAGGCATGCTTTGGTGAAGAAAAAAAAGTCTTCAAAAAGCTTAGTAGTAGTTCTTTAAAATACTGTGACATGAAACTGAAAAGTGGTCTCAGCAAAACGACACATTATGTAATGAATTTACCCCTCAGCATCACCCATTCCTGGGGAAAATGTCCTCAAGATGCGACAGAATCTGCCAGTCCCAGAATAGACCCATCTGTTATCTTGGGTCCCCCGGACAAGCTTTTCATGGAAGACATCCTTCTCATCCCTGTGAGATATTGCTAAACAGAATTTTTACATTTGTTAATCACCCTCAAGATGCCAAGTGTTGAACAAACCGGCTATACAGAGGCAGCTACTAAGTTAAGAACATGAACTCACATATGTTTTATCAAAAGAAAAAAGTTCCTCTGGCTCTTCTTCCCCCTAGTGTCTTAGTCCATTTAATGTAGCTATAGAAGAATACTTGAGGTTGGATAATTTTTATATAAAAAGTTTTACTTGGTTCACAGTTTTGATTGTTGGAATGTTCAAGATGGGCATCTGTATCTGGTGAGGACCACAGGCTGCTTCCACACCTGGTGGAAGGTGAAGGTATGCTGGTGTGTGCAGAGATCACATGGCAAGAGGAAGCAAGAAAGAGAGAGAGGAGAGGTGCCAGACTCTTTTTACCAGCCAGATCTCCTAGGAACTCATAGAGTGAGAATTCACTCACCCCCAAAGGAGAGTATTAAGCTATTCTTGAGAGATCCACCCCCATAGGCCAAACATCTCCTATTAGGCCTCATCTCCAAAATTGTGGGTCTAACTTTAGTGAGTTTTAGAGGGGAGAAACATTCAAAACACATGTGCCTAGGATAAACATGCTGAGGAGTTAAAGTGTAGTAGGGGGCAAGAGAGGAAAAATAGGTAGAAGGGAATAAAATATAGGGTAGCAATTCCTTTAATTCTTCTTTATTGTCACTCTAGGTTATAGCAATAATGACTGTTTTGGGGATGCTTATGTACCAGGTCAGGTTTCCAGAAAAAAAGCTCTTCAGGGATTCATGACATGAATAATCAATAAGGATTATTGACATCAATATTTGGCATCAATAAGGATTCATGTCAAATATTTTGTTAGGTCAGCAATCTCAGGAGGAGACAGAAAGAGAGCAGGGGACGAGTGCAAGGAGTTCAGGAGCACAAATTCCACTTCAGAGTTGGCTTTACTCACAGGCAAAAGGAGCTGGGTTCTAATACTCTATGAGGACTTAAATCTCTGGACTCTCTGTGCTTAGGCCAGAGCAGCTCCATTACTCCAGAGGTTCTCTGAGAGGGATTGTGGTGCTAGCCATTAGGACTGAAGCACACAGAAGCTGGGAGATGGGTGCACAGAACATGTAAGAGCCATCCAAGGGCATCTGAGCGGAGTAACCACCAATGTTCAAAGCAATTCATCATGTATCATATCCTGTGTGTGTTTCTTAGTTTATACTACAACCTGGCAACGTGGGGATGATTGTCTCCATTTCATAGGGACAAACATAGTTTTTGAGCAGTTAAATAACGTTGTCTAAGGTTGCATAGCTAGTAAGTAACACAGTTGGGATTTGGCCTTGTGTACGTCTGGTGCCAAAGCCCATGCCCTTTCCACTGTATCTCATTTTACCTCTCTGTAGATAGCTTCTGTTCTTCTCAGTGCTGACTCTCAACTAAATTTCAGTTCAGTCGGAAACATCTCTTAAATGCCTACTATGTGTCCAGTGTTCTGTTTGGCATTGTAGATGTAAAGATGAATAAGATTTAATCCTGCCCTTTCAGAGAACAGAACTAAGTAATATAACTTGTGAAAAATGCTACTGTGTGTTTAAAGAGGAAAAGTTCATATTGCCTAAAGACAGGTACAGGGAGAAGGAAGGCTTCAAAGAGGGGCTGGTATTTGAGTCAAGTTTTTATGTACATGTGGGAAGGATTTAAGCAATCACATTTTTCTCAGGACCTGCCAGGAAATGACTTACAATAGGAATATGGAGGGGCAATTCAACTTTGAATGATGATGACATTTTTACACAGGTTCTGAAGTACCTAAAATTTGAGTCTGACCTAACCTCAAACTTATATGTCTTAACCTATCTTCATCAGGCACTCAGAAAACATGATTTTTCACTTCCATTTCTAGACTTACCTATTTATTCCAGTTTGTAATGGTGCCCTTTCTGATAGGGACTTCTAGGGGAGCTAAAGATGAGTTGTGAAATAAATGAATGGGTGTTAAGCAAGATCAAAGCCAAGAGCAAGAGCAATGGTGGTACAGGAAGCCAAGAGCAAGTGGAATTGGGATTGACCAAAGGCTAAATGAAGGAGGTGGTCAAGAAAGAGGAACAGATAATAAAGAACCCTACTGACTCCTGTTTCTTCTACTTTGAGAACCGAATTTGACATTGCCATTGACAGGATTCTCAGGACACACACCCAGTTTATTTCTTACTTTAATCATTTGTCAGTCAGCCAACTCTGTAATCCACCCTCTTGCTAGTCAACACCTAAGGGGAAAAAAAAAATCTATCATTGCCGTTTAGAATTTATTAAAATTATGGGGTGTTCAAGGCTATTTTTTTGGATTCTGAGAACAGGGAGCAGGTCTCGACTCTCTTGAATTTCTAAATGCCCTTTTAATAATTCCAGTGGCTAAGTAGAAGAGGTTCTGTGGGGTAGCAGAAAATGTGACCAAAAAATTGCAAGGATAAAAGGGACATTAAGAAAACTTTTATTTCTTCTACCTGCCTCCAGGCAGTATTGTGCTTAAATGACATGATAAATGTTGTTTTTGAGATCTTTAACTTGAAGTCATTTACTAGAAATCCTTGTCTGAGGGCTGTTGCTTCCTTTCAGTGGTAGTAAAACAGGTACATGACGCATTCTATCCTTTGGAGTAGGAGGATGGGGCACCCTCTCCCCACACACAAGTATTTCTGATTAGATTTATAATTACATTAAGTGGTGTACATTTCATTATCTTTATCAAGCAAATTAAAGCTCACATCATGGAAAATAATTAGTAAATTTCTGACTGATGCTTCTGCTGTCAAATCTATGCTTTCTATTCCAACATTAAGTATTGGGGTTAAGGAGCCTGTTGTCCTTATTAAAGGATTTGTTGCAAAGTAGTGTCTGAAGATCTCGCTCCTTGGTGGGAAATGGAAAACACATAATAGTCACCCATGCAGATTTTTCCCCCAACCTCATTCAAACGCTCCCTAAAAGATGATGTTAGTTTTTGGAATAGACATAAAAGAAAACAATTGATTTGATTATTGTTCTTTCCCATTAAGACCTTAGCAAACAGCCTGAATACTTAAGTATCATGAATATACCCCAACAGAGTTGAAATTTAAGACATCTTTATATAAGGGATGCTGCTGACTATAAAATACCAAAACACTGGCTATAACTACCCTATCCAGGTAGTTACTTATAATAATGTCTGGAGGTTTTTTATTTGAGATTTTATAAAGACAGCTTTATTCCAGAAACACTACGGCATTATAGAGCCAGAACCATACAATTTACAATATACACTTTCCTTGAGCATGCTGTGGTAGATTATATGACTCATATTCAGGGATGAATATGAGTCATATCACCTTGGAGTGGGTATACATTGTACATGACCCTGTTGAACACAGATGTGGTCAGGTGACTTTGAGGGTCATCACAATGAGTGATGTATGTCACTTCTGAGCAAGAGCTTTACAAGCTGGCAAATGTGGCTTGCTGTATTCCCTTTTCCTCTGATACAATTCCCAGTAACATACCAGATGGAAGTGACTCTGTTGGCTTGAGAGTGGGAGCAACACCATAGCCAACCTGTGATGGACAGAAATATGACAAGAAATAAACCTTTATTGTGAGATTTGAGATAGTTTGTTATTATAGCATAACTTATTCTGTCCTGACTGATTCAAATTACAAATACATGTACCATGTCATAGGGTAATCTGAATTCTCCAAAACTTCCACCAAAAGTGGGAGCCCCTTTAATACATTGGGCTAAAAGAATTGTTTTGTCATGGGCTTAGTATGTTTCTTGTTTGTTTCTGATTTACTGATCCTCTTCTGTGTCCTCTGCTACTTTTGTTTAGTAGTGTTCTGAACACTTTAGTGATCATTCAAGATATTTTGTGTTAATTATATAGAATACTAGTATAAAATTTGCATTGTTATAGCTTCCAGCTTATATTTTAAGTAGGGTTCTTTTCAACCATTCCTGTAACCCTGATTAACTCTTTTTATTTGCATAAAACTTTTCTCAACCAGTTTTTTTTCTTACCTCTAAAGACACTATAAAATGTCTAGTTTCGATTATGTGATTATTTCTCAAGAAATACTTTTCCTTATCTGTGTAATGTTGTAACTTTCTTTTTTATCTTTCTGTATTTTGCTACTTAGAGGTAGCATAATATTCTCTTTTTGACTAGAAGAAAGATTTCTGGATTGAATTTGACTTAGAGAAAGAGCTTGCTCTGGTCAGAGGCATGAGTGCCCTATTGGCCCCTGGATAAGCTTTCTTCCAGCTTTGGTCTCTCAATGCTCTTACTAATTAGCCTTTTAAGCTCACTCTCTGATAGGCCGTACTTACAGCACAAATAACATGTCTAATAGAAATGCTTCTCAGCCGGGCTTGGTGGCTCAGCCTGTAATCCCGCGCCTTTGGGAGGCTGAGGTGAGTGGATTGCCTGAGCCCACGAGTTTGAGACCTGCCTGGGCAGCGAGACCTCATCTCTACAATAAATCAAAAAAATCAGCCAGGCATGGTAGCGCATGCTTGTAATTCCAGCTACTTGGAAGGCTGAGGCAGAAAGATCACCAGAGCCCAGCAGGTCAAGGCTGTGGTGGCCAGGAGTGGCCACTGCACTCCAGTCTGGGTGACAGAGTAAGACTCCAACTCAAAAAAAAAGAGAAATGCTTCGCGAGAGATTCCACAAGATGGCGACGGCATAGGTGAATTCGTGAGACTCTCTGAACATGATTTCCCAAAAGACTCTGACTTTTCTTCCCGCAACCCCCTGCCCACCACCAGCCACACTGGTATGAGGCCCGGGGACCTTCATTCCCACTCAGGGCCAGATGCTGCGTGGGTGCTGTGGGTGCTCCACTATATGTGACTCCCACCTGCTCAGGAGTCCTGGATGTCAGCTCCCTCCCTGGCTACATCATCGTGCCCAGCATCCAGCACCAAACTGCTGGTCACCCAGGGAGGCTCTGGGAGCCCACCCCTCAGAGATACTGGTCCCATTTCTGGCTGACGTGCCCTGTGAGGGGCCCAGGACCACCACCTGCCCTTTGGAGCTTTGGAGCTCTGGAGCCCCGGGCCCACCCTGGCTGAGGCACTCAGCGTGTGACTTTAAGCTTGTGTAAGGGAGCAGAACCCCAAGCTTGTGTAAGGTGCTGATTGGAGGCTTCCAGCTCCAGAGGAGGGAATGCCCGACCCTCTCCTCCACCCCAGCCTGCTGGTGACACCCTAGATCCAGTGCCCAGATGTGCAGCTGATCCTAGATGAGCATCCCTAAAAGTGAAAGTGGAACTACCGCCTCCGCCATTCTCCAGGCAGATTTGTATCACCCCGCCCACCTATCAGAGCCTCCACCTCGGTTCCTATGGTGACGTTGTTAAACAGGAGACAAAGCTCCTCCCCTACGCTGAACAGACTAAGGCAACTAAGAGTCACAGACGTCCCAGGCAGCAGGCTAGCTGCCTGCAACAAAAAAAGAGGGGAAAGGCTGGAGACCAGAGCTCAAGTGACTTTACCACTAAGGAAAGATTACAGAACTAGTCTGATCTCTTATTTTGACCTTTGGTTTTATCATTTTGACTATATGTTTTGCTCACTATTGTTTGCTTTCTAACTTACACTATCTGTTTCATGATCTTATTGGTCTGTCTCTGTGTAGCTACCAGTATTCTTTAGGGAATTTTCCTTCTGTGTTTTTTTTTCACTTCTCTCTGGCCCTGTGTCTCTTTTTTACCTGTTAGTTGGTATGTATGTCTGTTTTCCCTCTCACTCTTCTCTGTTTCTAACTTCCTATTGACTCCCCCTTCCTCCATTATTTTCCTCTTTTGTACCTCCTTTTGACCCAGGGACAAGAGAAAAATCTACACAAATGAAGAAAAACCAAAAGAAGAATATGGGTCTCTCTCAGACTCCTGGGAGGGCAGACACTGAGAAAACTGACTTCGGAATGCAAACAATGAAGAGCCCCCAGAATGACTGGTCTCAAACTACAAACCTAGATATCAGTACATTAATGGAGAGATTAAAAAGAATTGAGGAGACTCAAGAAGAAACTAGAAAGGAGCTGATATCTGAGATAACAGTATAAAGAATACTGTGAATGAAATAAATAACAAACTAATAAGCATGGAAAGCAGAACTACCCAAGCAGAAGAAGGAATCTCAGAGCTTGAGGACCAAAATATAGAACTAACCCAAACTCTCAAAAACACAGAAAATAAGCTCAAAAAGACAGAAAAAAACCTTCAAGAGACTGAACCTAAGAGTAATTGGCCTTCCTGAGGGAGAAAGAGAGACAGAGACCACACTGGAAAAAACCTTCCATGAGATCATTCAGGAAAACTTCCCTTATCTAATCAATGATGTAAAAATTCAAACACAAGAGATTCAGAGAACCCCAGCAAGACAAAAAATGAGGAGACCAACTCCTAGACACATAATAATTCGCCTAAACAAAGTAGGCATAAAATAAAAAATTCTAAAGGCAGCAAGAGAAAAAGGTCATATCATCTACCATGGAAAACCAATTAGAATAGCAGCAGATTTATCTACAGAAACCCTGCAGGCTAGGAGATCTTGGAGCCTTATCTTCAAAGTCCTACAAGATAAACAATTTCAACCAAGAATAACCTACCCGGCCAGATTAAGCTTCATCAGCGTGGGAGAATTAAAATCTTTCCCAGATATCCAATCACTAAGAACTTACACTGCCACCAAACTACCTCAACATGAAACACTTAAGAAAGTACTAAACACAGAAGAAAAGGGGAAAAAAAGAACAACGTTCTTCATAAGAGTACAGGAAAAAGAATAAAATACACATGAACCAACCCCAAAAACAAAAGAAAGACAATAAACCAAGTGGAAGAATAACTCTATAAGAATTCTATGATAGGGATGAACTCTCACATGTCAAAAATTAGCCTGAATGTGAATGGACTAAATGCACCACTGAAAAGACATAGAATGGCAAAATGGATAAAATATCACCAGGCACCAATATACTGCCTTCAAGAGACTCATCTCCCTAGAAAGGACATGCACAGACTCAAAGTCAGAGGATGGGAAAAAAATTTTCAGGCGAATGGAACACAAAAGAAAGGAGTCGCGATCCTAATTTCAGACAAAATACCATTTAAGCTATCAAAAATTAAAAAAGATACAGAGGGTCACTACATAATGATAGAAGATTCACTCCATCAACAATAAATATCGATCCTAAACATATATGCACCTAATATAGGTGCACCAACTTTTATAAAGCAACTCCTAGGAAAACTAAAGAAAGATATTGACTCTAACACCATCATAACTGGGGACTTTAATACCCCACTCACAACCCTAGACAGATCATCAGGACAAAAAATCAGCAATGAGATCTGGAACCTCAATGTGACTCTTGACCAAATGGACTTAATTGATACCTACAGAACACTCCATCCAAAGACCAGAGAATACACATTCTACTCATCACCGCATGGAACATACTCTAAGACTGACCACATAATTGGCCATAAATCAAGCATAAGTAACTTTAAAAGGACCAAAATTCTACCATGTACCTTCTCGGACCACAGTGGAATAAAAATAAACATTAACACCACCAAGGTCCCCCCAAAACCCACAAAGACATGGACACTAAACAGCATGATGCTAAACTACTACTGGGTCAATGATGAAATTGAAACAGAGATCAAAAGATACCTGGAAACAAATGAAAATGAAGAAACATCTTACCAAAATCTCTGGGATGCTTTAAAAGCTATAGTAAGAGGGGAATTTATATCCCTACAGACACACATGAAGAAAATGGAAGGAACACAAATTAACAGCCTAACAACCCACCTAAGGAAGCTGGAAAAGCAAGACCACAAAAGCCCTAATTTCAGCAGAAGTCCAGATCACCAAAATAAAAGCCGAAACCCAGGACATAGAAGACAAAAAGATAATACAAAAAAATCAATGAAACAAAAAGCTGGTTCTTCAAAAGGATAAACAAGATCGATGGTCCCCTAGCTAGACTGACCAAGAAAAAGAAAGAAAAAACCCAAGTAAGCACAATCAGAAACACAAAAGATGAAGTCACATCTGACCCTGAAGAAATACAAAAGATCATTAGAGACTACTACGTACACTTGTATGGAAACAAACTTTAAAACCTCAAGGAACTAGAGACTTTCTGACATCACACACCTGCCTAGGTTGAAACAAGAAGAAATTGAGACCCTAAATAGACCAATAGCAATTAAGGAAATTGACCATGTAATAAGAAAACTACCTACAACAAAAAGCCCTGGACCAGATGGCTTTCCAGCAGAATTCTACAAGACATTTAAGGAGGAGCTGATTCCAATCCTACTGAAGGTATTTCAGGCGATTGAGAAAGATGGAACACTCCCCAAATCATTTTATGAAACTAACATCACATTGATACCCAAGCCAGGTAAAGATCCAACAAAGAAAGAGAACTATAGGTCAAAATCTTTGATGAACATAGATGCTAAAATTCTCAACAGGATCCTAGCAAACCGGATTCAACAACATATCTCAAAAATCATCCATCATGACCAAGGAGGCCTCATTCCTGGGATGCAAGCCTGGTTCAACATTCGTAAAACAATAAATGTAATTAAATACATCAACAGATGTCAAAACAAAAACCATATGATTATATCATTAGATGCAGAAAAAGCTTTTGATAAAATCCAGCACCCCTTCTTGATAAAAACCCTCGAACATCTAGGCATACAGGGAACATACCTCAAAGTAGTAAAAGCCATCTACGAGAAACCCACAGCCAGCATACACCTAAACGGACAAAAATTGGAACCATTTCCCCTGAAAACTGGAACAAGATAAGGATGCCATCTCTCACCCCTCCTGTTCAATATAGTATTGGAAGTCCTGACTAGAGCAATCAGAGAACAGTAGGTAATCAGGGGTATCCAAATAGGAAAAGAGGAGGTCAAATTATCTCTCTTTGCAGATGACATGATCATGTACCTTGAAAACCCAAGAGAATCCGTCAAAAACCTGCTTACACTGATAAAGGCCTTCGGCAAAGTCTCAGGATATAAAATAAATGTGCAAGAGACAATTGCATTTCTTTACACCAAAAATAAACAAACAGAAACCCAAATAAGAACCACAATTCCATTCACAATAGCCACAAAAAAAAAGAAATACCTTGGCATCTTCCTAACCAGAGACACGAAAGACCTTTACAATGAAAACTACAAAACACTGCTCAATGAAATCAAAGATGATACGAACAAGTGGAAAAATATCCCATGCTCATATATTGGAAGAATCAACATTGTGAAGATGTCCATCTTACCTAAGGCAATCTACAGATTCGATGCAATACCTATCAAATTACCGGCAACATTCTTCTCAGACCTAGAAAAAAAATCACAGGAATTCATATGGAAACAGAAACGACCAAGAATAGACAGAATAATCCTCAGCAAAAAACAAAACAAAACAAAGCAGATGGTATCACATTACCAGACTTCAAACTTTACTATAAAGCTACAACCATCAAAACAGCTTGGTATTGGTATTGGAACAGGCATATAGATCAATGGAATAGAATTGAGATTCCAGAAGCAAAACCTCAATTTCTTAATCAACTCATCTTTGACAAAGCCTCCACCGCCTACCACTGGGGAGAGGAGAACCAATTCAGTAAATGGTGCTGGGAAAACTGGCTGACCACATGCAGAAGATTGAAACAGGATCCATACTTATTCCCATATGCAAAAATTAACTCCAAATGAATCAGAGACCTAAATGTAAAACATCAAACCATAAGAATCTTAGAAAATGAAGGACATACTCTCATGGAAATTGGAAGTGGCATCTAATTCCTGAACAAAACCCGAAACCCACAGGTCATAAGAGAGAAGATAGACAAGTGGAACCTCATTAAACTGACAAGCTTCTGCAAAG
>NW_007253944.1:32353-101164 GCF_000164805.1 Carlito syrichta
ACCTGGATGGAACTAGAGTCTATAATACTGAGTGACCTCTCACAGAAACAAAGATCTGAGTATCACATGTTCTCACTCATATAATGGACCTTGATCATCCAACGCACTACCATAAGAAAATGACTGAAAGTGGTGGGAAACTGGGGGGAGGGGAAGGGGGATGAGACTAATGGTAGTAAACATCTGTCTGGGGACAGGGAGACACCTGTTATCAACAAGGGGGTCTAAATGAAGCATATTTGTATACCTAACCTTTAACTGTACCCCACAACATCATAATAAAAAACATTGATTAAAAATAATAATAAAAAAGAAATGCTTCTCAAGTAAATGAAAGAAAACATAACTCTTAGCAAATATTAGAGCAATGGCTACTTCTCAGGTCTTTCTATCCTCAACTTTGGTTTTTCCTCAAAGTTTAAATTTTATTGAGATTTTATAAAATTGGTATATACATTTCTTTGTTTCACAATAGTGTGGTTTGTGAAAAAGAGACTTTCGAAGTTCAGAATCCTGTTCTTTCACTGTATTTAACAAGCATATTTGGATCGAGGGTATAAAGGGCGACTGCAGGAGAATCTCTACTAAACTGACTTTTGATGAAGTGTTGAATGGTGCTGAGAAGGGAATATTATTATTCACTCAAATGCATCCTAGAGAACATTGAAGGCAGGCATAAACTTTGGGTTTTAATACTAATTAGAGGCATCTGTTTCCCAGGTGTGAGGTGTTTATCTGTGAAAAGAGGGAGATAGTAAAGCAGAAAAGAAACGCACTTAGAGCATTGACGAGCCAATAAATGATTGAATGAATTTGGGAAGGAGAACAAAATAAGGGAGATAAACTAAGATGTTGTGGTGAATATGAAGAGCTTGGAGAACAGCTCTAGGTTGCTTCTGTGTATGGGGCTGAAAATAATACAGATGTGTGTGCCGCTCTGCCTGATTTTTTATTCAAATTCTTTTTTTTTTTTGGTCAGGGCCATATAACAATCTTTGGTTTGAAAAATGTACTTTTCTCTGCAATTTATGAGCCCCATGAGTGCTGATAAATCCATGCACTTATCTGTACATTGCTAAGTCTATCTTTTTATTATTAATATTCAGCACTTACAAGGATCTTTAAAAACAGGAAGCACAAATCTCATACTTTCCTTTTCCAAAAGTTGAAGCAAATAAAAGTGGCTTTGTTTGATACACAGCAAAATAGCACTTGATTTAGGAGAGTGCTCAAACATCTGAATATTTTCTAAGGTTTTCCTGAAGTGTTTTGCTCTAATATCAGTGAACATAATAAGTTGGCAATGGCAGGTGATTTGGGATCCAGGGACCTAGGTTCTAGTCCTCCCCCTGCCTCTTCTAGCTGCAGATTTTAGGAAAGTCAGTTAGTCTCTTCAATCCTTGATTTCTTTATATGCAAAATAAGGATTTACTAAGATTACCTTAAAGGTTTTTCCCATGTCGGTAGTTTCATTACAAAACTTGTAATTCAATTCAATTCTCTAAAGCTTTTTTTTTGGTACTAACTATGTGTTAGGCAATAGAGATAAGACCAATATAAAATATCATATTCTCAAATAGCTCACAGTGGGAAAAGTACAACAAGAGATAAATGTCCCAGATACTGTGTCACTGTGGCAGTGGGGCTGATTAATCCTATTCAAGAGCGTTAGGAAAGATCTGTCAACAAAGGTGACACTAGAGCACAGTTTTGAAGGATAGATAAGAGTCACTATGCAGACTAGGATGAGGACATTTGATATTATTATGCAGTCCAGAGGTCTTTAGTTTGAATGTTTCTATGTCTTCCAGGCTCTGGGGTTACCTGTCCTATAATACAAAGTCCCTCACTCCATTTTCTGCACAGATCCATCAAATTCTTGACAGAAATCTCTCTCTCTCTCTCTCTCTCTCTCTCTCTCTCCTCCCCCCATTTTCTCTGGTGTGTTTGTGTGTGTGTGTGTGTGTGTGTGTGTGTGTGTATGTGTGTGTGGTAGGGCCTATTTATTCTCACTGTTATTCCACAGTGAGAGATGCTTAGACGTTTTTGTGAAGCGGTAACCTTCCCTCTCAGCTTCTGAAACTATTGTTACCTACTCAACCCTGTCCTTCCCCTTCTTCCATCTACTCAAACATCACTAAAATAAGGGTATTACCCAAAGACAACTGTACCTGAAGTTTTAGGGAAAATGAAGGGCAATTTTATATTGAGAGAGGAAGGGCAACTTTAGAGTCACTGTCCTCACAGAAATATGCACCACAGGGAATTTTTCACTGGCCCTTACTTCCGACTACGGGGACCTCTCTCATCTCCCTTTATGCCTCCACCACTCTCCCTCAAAATCTCCTTTATAAGTTCACAGATTTTTAACATTTGGTGAGATAGAGCAATTCAACTTCTATTCTCACTCTCACCTTCTGGCTATGTTCAGGTAGCCTGACTTTCTTTACTAAAGTACCCATTAAAACTTGGCAAGTGCTCTCCTTAACTAATCAGTAAAATAAAATTGGGGAGCACATTTACTTCTGCAACTTATTAATGAACATTAAAAATCTAGAATAATTATGTTAAAGTGTTACAATGAGATAGACAGTTCGTGGCTGCTGTAGAAGCCTTGCCCCACATATCTACAGGGACCCAGACTGTTTCTATCTTACTGCTTTACTGACCATGACTTATATTCTCAAAGTTATCCTGTGGCCCATAGCACCTGAATCCTAGGTATTACATCTACATTCTAAGATGAAAGAATGAAAAAAGAAAGGACTATGAGTAAGACGGTTTTCTCTTATGGAGGTTTGTGGAAACTGCTAAGTTATTAGCCAAAATTAATGACTTATATCTCATTTGCCAGAATTTAGGCCCACGGTGACACTATCACTCATAGCTACAAGGCAGGCTGAGGAATGGAGCCTATATTCTGGTCACATGCCCAGCTAAAACATGAGTATTCTATTGATATAGAAGAAGGGAAAATGGATATTAAGAGACATTCAGACATCTCAATTACAATTTCTTTTCTGAGATGCGGAAGGAGGAAAGTGAAGGTTCTAAGTAGCTTTTAGCTTGTCTTTACAGTGACTGTTTAATCCTATTACTGTGATTCTTTGCAGATCCTTCAAAACTTCTTCAGATTCCTCTTGAAAGATGAATATCAAAAGTAGACACAAAGTTGTAAAAACAGCTTCACCAAACTTTTAATCTCTGTTTAATCACTTGCCAAATCTGAGTCTTTTCTGTTACTATCATTGAAATTAGAGTCCTGTTTTGTAAAGAGCATGAATGAATCATCTGTTATTGCCATTTTGACAGTCTAATGTTTTTCTGTTGTTATTTTTGTGTTGTGTGATTCTAATAATCTATTCTTTGATGTCCTTCTTATATATTTCTTTTTTTAAACATAATTTTGTTTCCCTTCAAGGTCTTTTTAATGAGAGCATTAAATCTTAACAGGAGCTAAATTGTAAGGGGTTTAACAGAGTAAGTATCATAACAGCATTAACAAGGTCATTCTGTGAAAGCCTGCTGGATATATTTGGTATTTTCCTAGATATAATCATTTATTTATCCTTTTAGTCACTCAGGAGATATATATTGACTGCCTACATTTTGTTGGCTACTGAGCACAGTACCTGCAAATATACTGCAGCTGTTAGAATCACTGTACCCGCCTGGAAATTAAAAAGTGTCAAGATACACATGGCTTTTGATGTCAAGAAGTTTACTTCCTAGTGGACGAGAAATAATAAAAAAACAGACAGAAATAAATTAATTATTTACCTCTTCTAATGGAACTTCTGAAGAAATGTAAAAAGAATACTGAAATTGAGAGTAAGGGGGTGGTGGCTGACACTAGGGAGGGTGATTTGGGATTGGCTCTATGAAGAGGTGGCATTGAAACAAGTCTGAAGGAAGAGATGAAACCGATTCCGTGAAGAACTTGGGGAAGAGCAATTCAGGCAGAGGGAACAACAAATGTGGAGGCCTTGAGGTGGGGAAGGACTTGGCATGGTGAAGATGCTGAACAGATGATAGTAATGATAGTTTGCTGGGTTGGTCAGTGGGCTCTGCGATAATGTCTGCTTTCAAAATGCAAATTTGTTCTAACAGGATTGATAGGGAACAATTGAGCACAACACAGATTTTGTGTTTTCTTATGTGTGATTTTGTCTGAGAGGAACACTAGGTGAATGCAGAAAATGGCACCCAGCTGAACTGAGTGGTGTAGAAATATACCAAATGCACACGTGCATACTTCAGACATCTACCCACTACCTCAGATCTCCATATGTGTGAGTCACACCTATCCACCCATCTGGTGTTACAACTTTTCTTCTGATTTCAGTTAACCCTCTTTCCACAACTTGATACTTCACAAACTGCAAGTCTCCTGGTACTCACTTCCACTAGCAAACTTCAAATCTTTCCAGGGTAAAATGCCATATTTTTTGCAGTATCTTTGTATTTTTTAACCATTCAAAATGTGCAAAATGGTGCCACTGTTTTTATCAGGTTCCCACCTTTTTAAAATGTGTAGCTGATGTTTTTGAGTGCTGTTCCCCTAGTCCCACTCTTCCCATAAGCTCTGTTATTCTCATTACGTGATTTTGCATAGTGTGGTGAATTTTGGGGAATGCATATGTTGCAATTATAGTAGAATTGACTGTACTAAGGGCAGTTAGAGTAGGCAGGGGTCAGATCTTTATACATAGCCTTATACGCTATGTAAAAACTTATATAATTTTCCTTGCTGTAATGGGAAGTCACCCCCATCCCCAAATTTTAAGCAGAGGAATAAAATGATCTGACCTGTGTGGTGGTGTGGTTTATAGCAAGGGCTAAGGGTTGAAGCAGCGAGATTTGTTGGGAGATTATTGTAATGGTCCAGGTGAAAGGCTATATTGATTTGGACTAGGGTGGAAGCGCTGAAGTTGGAGGGGCGTGTTTAGAATTAAGCTAAGGTTTGGCTTGCTGCCTGGATGCTTGCCAACTCTTACTTTAAGGACCAACATGAATTTCTAACAGCTGGACTGTGTCTGGTTCAAACTCCTACAATCCCCTGGCTAATGCTCCCTTTTTGAAAAAAGAAACTGTCATTTATGAGGGAATCTAGGCCATCCTGCCTTTCCCCCGCCCCAGTATTACTGTACAATGCAAGATCACTTTCAAGAAATGAGAGCGCCCTTGAAGGTATCTTTTGTAATCAAAAATGCTAATTTATTTTCATTAATTTCTATTCCTTTCTTTTAAGATACACTTAGGATTAATAAAATAAATTACAAGATACAATGACTTGAATCCTAGGATGCTTAAGGAATTAACTGAAACAAAACCCTCTGAAAACTGAGAGGCTTGCTGAGGGGCCCATGATACCAGATGCCATAAACCAGGAGCATCCGTTCATATCTAGAAACACAAGAATAATAGAAGGATTAATTTTCAAAGTCTGAGAGGGATTACAGGATAGTGGGGGAAAATCAAAATAACTCTTTAAAGAACTAATCTTGTCAAACTAATCTAACTTTTTTCAACAACAGCATGAAAGTTATAATGTGGCTTGCTGCTTATTGTGCTTTTGATTAGGCATTTGAATGGCATTTTCCTCAACAGTCTGAGCAAAATGATTTTGAACATTTTCTCCCTTGGGGGTACCTGGATGAGAAGGAGGCCTAACCTCACAGAGTTACTGATGAGTGCAGTCACCAGATGGGAGGCTCTGGCCCTCAATAAATGAAGAACAAAACATCAGTATTGAGGATCCGTTCCATGAGTGACAGCATGGTAGGCCAATCTGAACTGTGAACATCTGTGATTGTTGAATATCATTAAGACAATGAGGAGTAGAGATGGAGGTCATGACTGGGTCCTATAGCATACCAATCACTCTGCCTGCTTTATTGAAAGTTGTACATTTATCATAATACTACATGAAAAGGATTGGCAGTAGTGGGTTGGCACTGCCAGGGGAGGAAGGGGGCATATAAACATTAATAAGGGTACCTGATCCCAAACCAGGCAAAGTGAGGACCAATGGGAAGCCCAAACTCCACCTGTACGATGACCACCTCTCTATGTAGCCCTGAATTGTGCCCCACATCTTTAAAATAACAACAACAGTGTGCCACTGCACTCCAGCCTGGGCGACAAAGTGAGACTCCAACTCAAAAACAACAACAACAACAACAGCAAAAACACTTGCAAGTAAAAAAAAAAAATAAAGTTGAAGACTAGACTCAGGATGTAAGGAATACAGGGAGGAAGAGGAAATCAAGGGAAGAAATCAAACTCCTTGAGTTTGACCTGCTACCCTCTGTCCATTTTTTCTAGAAAATGTCCTGGAAAATCAGATGTACAGAAGGTTGGAATTTGGGGTGACCTTGACAGACCTGTAAGGTATTTTAGTTCATTCAGCTTTGTCTTAGTCTGTGTGCATTACTATAAAGAAATAGCTGAGACTAGGTCATTTATAAATAAAAGAGGTTAATTTGACTCATAGTGTGACTGGCTTTACAAGAAGTATGGTGCTGTGTGTGGTGGGGGCCTTAGGAAGCTTCCATTCATGGTGGAAGGCAAAGAGAAGTAGGCATCACATGGTGAGAAGAAGAAAGAAGGAGAGAAGGGAGGGGCCAGGCTCACAAACAATACATTTCTGTTGTTCATAAATTACTCAGTCTAAAGTATTATGTTATAGAATCCTGCTATGGTTTGGATATGGTTTGTTTGGTCCCTCCAAGTCACCAAGTTTCACGTTGAGAGCTGATCTCAGTTCCTTGAGGACTGCTTGTTAAAAAGAGCCTGACACCTCTCTCCTTTCTCTTTTGCTTCCTCTGTCACCATGCAATGGCAGTTCCCCTTTACCTTCCACCATGAGTGGAAGCTTCCTAAGGCCCCCACTACCTGCAGCACCATGCAGTTCTCAAGGAACTAAGAGTGAGAACTCACTCCAGAGAGAATGACACTAAGCCTTTCATGAAAGTTCTACCCCCACACCCAAACATCTCTTACCAGACCCTGCCTCCAATGTTGGTCATTCTTGGCAGGGCCAAATCAACTTATTCAAACCCTATGTAGCAGGCTGCCATAATTTACAAACAATAGAAATGTATTAGCTCATAGTTGTAGTGGCTGGAAAGTCCCAAATCAATGTGTTAGCAGATTCTAAGTCTCCTGAGGGCCTGTTCTTCATAGGTAGTATCTTCTATGTGTCCTTACATGGTGGAAGGGCTAGGAAGCTCTTTGAGGCTTCTTTTATGAGGGCACTGATCACATTCATGAGGCTGGAGCCCTCATGACCTAATCACCTCCCAAAGTCTCCATCTTCTAATGCCATCACCTTGGCGATTAGGTTTTAACGTATGAATTTTAGGGAGACACAAATCATTCATATTATAGCATAAGGTAAACCCCCCTCCATCTAGTGGAAAATAATTAATCACTAACAAAGTCAGACGGGTTAACAAACTACTCTAATACATAAATAAGAGTCACCTAAAATTAAATTAACAATATCTAATTATGTACAAAAATTAAAGAACAACAGATATTTAACAGTGTATACTCTATAGCAGGGTAAAAGGAAGGAAAATACTGCCTTCTTCATTTGTTTATCTTATCTTTTTCATGGTTTAAGTTTAAATTTGCAATTATGATTATAATACCTGGCTTAAATCATCCTTAGCAACAATATTATATGCTCCTCAATATTATATGCTCCTCAAGATGGGTTTTTTTTTTTAAATAAAAAAGAAAGTCTTTTGGCAGAATAAATAAGTAATAATGACTACAATTTGTTGAACACTTATCGTGCGAGGGGCCCTATATTAAGTACGTTTTATCCATTATCTACTTTAATCTTTATTCCCTTGATTTAGGATAATAAAATCTGAGGTTCAGAGAAGGTCTATGACATAATCAAATTCCCAGAGTTAGGAAATGAATATTGCTGAATGAATTCTACTACTATTTTACCCAAGCACCAGAAGAAAAAAAGAGTAACTCTTGAATGTGCTAGGAATGCAATATCCTGAGATGAGGAGGGGGCGGCTGGAACAGCCTGCTTCAGGCCCTCATAGGAACAAGATGTCCTTCAATGTTTTAGCTCAGCAAATCATGATGGATATAAAACCTACAGCAGACTGCTTTCTGGGGTAACTCAGATGCAATACAAGTAGTACATGTGTAGGCAAAACTCTATCCACCTTGGGGAGCTTTTCTGAGACTTGGGGGACCAGCTTTCCCAAATCCTAGGCTTCTGTTGTCCCATGACACCTATCTGTAAGTGATAAACCCACTTCATGTAACTTGTATGTGAGTGTGCTGTCTTACTAGACTCACAAGTTGGTAAAAGTGCACAAAGAGTCTGTCTCACAAATTCCTGCAACCTGTGACTGTGATCAGATTCAGACCAGTTAGAGTAACCAACACACTGGATCTCAATCACCCTTCCCATCAGTTCCTGTTCATCCCACAAGAGCAGCTCTCATTGGTCCATCTCCTACAAGGCTATTATAGGGAAGCACTGGCTGTTTAGTGGCTTACTTATTTCCTGCCAAGATGCTGCAGAAAAAATAGGAATAATAATAATTATTTGCCCAACTGCTTTATCTCTTTTGCTAAGAGACGGGGTTTTTTAGCACAAATGTTCTTTTAGGTAGGTCTTGCTGAACAATACAGAATTATCTTTTATTTTAGAATTATTTTCTTTTATCTTGACACTGTTTATTTTAAATCAATTAATACTTAGTTTAAAATCTGTCAGACCATATTAGCTCTAAATATGGTCACTATGATTTTACCTCCTGCAATACATGGCCAGTCACTCCCTGCCCTCAAATCTGGGGAGATGATCCTATCAGATTTTTCTAAAACTGGAGCCCCTATGCTTTTATTTTTCACCATTCTACCCTTATTAAGTGGTTATAGTTGCAAGGAGCTCCAACTATTCTCTTAAAGTAGCAAAGTTCGAGTTTAAATTTGGGTGTAGCTAATATCAAAGCCCATGTTCTTAATCATTATTTCCTTCTGCCTCCTGGGGGATGCCTTTTCTCTAGGCTTCTTCAATTTTAGATTTTATTTTATTTAGTTTTATTTTAATTTATTTTTTGAGTTGGAGTCTGTTGCCCAGGCTGGAGTGCAGTGGCATGATTATGGCTACTGCGGCCTTGACCTGCTAGGCTTAGATGATCCTTCTGCCTCAGCTTCCTGAGTAGCCAGGACTCCAGGTGTGCACCACTATGCCCAGTTAATTTTTTGATTTTTTTTCACCCCACTATGTTGCTCAAGCTGGTCTCGAACTCCTGGGCTCAGGTGATACTCTCGCCCCAGCCTCCCAGAGTGCTGAGATTACAGGAGTGAGCCACACCATGCCCAGTCAATTTTAGATTTGAAAAGTAGGAGTTAAATCTTTTACTTGATGAATAAAAGTAGAAGCAAAGTTTTAAAAAAATTATATGAATGTCTATGCTTGTAAAACCTTTATGTAAATTTGTGATTATATTTGTATACCTACAGGTATATATAGTCAAACGCAGTGTTTCTATTCTTCTGCCCTTTGAAAAGATAAATTGCATATGTGTGTGTGAGTTAATTAGTAAACTCTTTACCTGGTGGGACTTTGCAAAGCATAATGTTATTTTTAAAAGTGCAGTTAGAAATATTCCTTTAATTACTTGGAGGTTTGTTCAAAATTGACAATATCTTTTTGGCATTTTTTTCCCCAAGTATTCTTGATGTGAAGGAATGAGTATGTTTTTTGTGAAATCTCAAGATTTGGATTCTCATCTGGCTATACCAGCAACTGGCTGGATAACTTTAACTGAATCATTTTATGTTTATATTGCACAGTAAAATTTGAGAGTTGTATTACAATGCTTTGAAGGTAACTTTGATGTCTAAATATCCATAGACTTGTGAAAATAATTATCTCTTCTCTAAGACATATCAAGAAAGTCTTCTCTTAAAAAAAAAAAAAAACCTATTATGATAGAAGCACACTGAAGTTCATTGACTTATTATAACAAAGGAAAATACTACACAGAACAACTTCAAAATGGTGGCATGGTAAGGAAGTAATGTTTTTTGTGGTTTATGGGTGGAGCTCAAAAACTCTTAGCGTACACTATCAGAGTTGGGTGAGTCTTTGAATTGATTTCTGAAGACAAATGTCTACATTAGTGAGGTAAGGTTCTGGACAAACAAAAAAGTGCTATGTGAATTACAAGATACTCTGGTTGTAACTTTAACATAATGGGTGTCGTGGTTCCCATTTTCATAGTCTTTCTCATCACACAGTATTTGTCTGAATTCTCCAGAGAAACAGAACCAACAGGAGATTATATATATACATATGTAGCTGTATATATGTATATAAAGATAGATATGTATGTATATAAAGAAATAGATCATAAGGAATTGGCTTGTGTGGTTGTGCAGGCTGAAAAGTCCCAAGATTTGCAGTTGGCAAGCTGGAGACCCAGAGGAACTGATTGTATAGTTCCAGTCTGAGTCCCAGTCTGAGTCTGATTCTGACTGACTGATGTCACTGCCTGAAGACTGTCAAACAAGGGGAGAGAGAATTCCCTCTTACTCTGCCTTCTTGTTTTATGCAAGCTTTCAGTGGATTGGATGAAGCCCACTCACATTGGAGAGAGGGCAGAATCTGCTTCACTCAGTTTATGTTAATTTCATCTAGAAACACTCATAGACACATCCAGACTGTTTAACCAAATGTCTGGGTACTTAGTGACCTCGTTAAGTTGACATATAAAATTAACCATCACACATACTGTTTTGTAATTAACTGCACCTTTCTTGGTGACTTCTTGAAGACAGAGAGTATGATTTGCTAATAACTATAATTCCAAAACAGAGCAAAGAACCTGACCTATATGTAGTAGGTGCTTAATACGTATCTGTTGAGCAAATGACAAATGAATGGAAGAAATGGAAAGAAGTGGTCTAGATTAGGTTCTGTGGGAGCCGGGTAGAGGTTGGTTTTTCTGCCTCACAGCAATTTGATTTTATTGTCTTTTAAGGAAGAGAAAACCTTTCAAAGCGGCTTCATTTACTGTTGCTTATTTGAATAGATGTGACATTCCAAAGCTTATATTCCTTAATAGCTGTGATTAACATATCTAAATACTTCTCCAATGACTTCTGAAGCATTTTTCTTTTGTTTGAAATTTTATTACAATTTAGATTAGTAGTTTTGAAGAGCAGGTTGATAGTTTTATTCTTATCTTTCTTGCTGATTGAAACATCAGTGTGTAAATGGGTATTCTAGGGATGGTGGTATCTTCTTCCCCAAGGACAAGAATCAGCTCAATATTCCTATAATTGAGAAAACACAATTAAAAAAATTTTCTTTTGTTTCTTTTTTGTAGAAATGGTGGGTCCTGCTGTGTTGCCTGGACTGGCCTCTAACTTTTGGGTTCAAGTGATCCTCCTACTTCGGCCACTGGGATTGCAGGTGTAGCCACTGTACCAGGCCCAAGGAAACACAATTAGAAATACAATTTATTTTCAGCAGTAAGAGAACCAAACAACAGAGGAACTAGAGGGTCGCAATCTCCATGGCATTGGAGTATAGAAATATCTTTATTAGTTCCCCTGTTGTTTGATTCTCTTACTGCTGAAAAACTAAAAACATTGGTCGATCCAGCCAATGTAACCTTTAAAACCTATGATGGCATGATGCATAGTTCATGTCAACAGGAAATGATGGATATCAAGCAATTCATTGATAAACTCCTACCTCCAATTGATTGACATCACAAAGAGGCCTTGTGTAGAAGTACACCAGCATCATAGTAGAGTAGAAACCTCCTAAACCCAGTCTTCGATCTTCTAACGTCCGCAATGTTAAGATGTTTTGTAAATCATGCCAATGACACAGACTACATAATGTCTCCTTGTGGGAAATTTACGATCTCTTAAGTTTCTGTACTTGTATTCTTATAATAAAATCCAGAGCATACTAGTATTAAAATAGGTGAAGCGGCTAGCTTCTTTTTTCTCTAATGTAATTCAGCAAAATAATAAAATACTGCAACCAAATTTTTTTCTTAAATCACTTGAAAATTACTAGTATGCTTAATGAAAATTTGTTCTGGTATAAATGAGAAGTTAAAATATAAACGATGTGGCATTCTGTGACTTAGTCCATGGATTTATTCCAAAATTGCTTAGTCACCATGCAGTGTCTGTATTTTTATATATGTATTGATATATAAGTAATGATTATAGTACATAATAAAAATGAGGTGATATTACATTATTCCTATTATTAGGGGTAATGATGCTAAGTGTCAATAATAAGTAATATTGTTCTCTTCAATTAATGGCCCTTTTATTTGGGGACCAGGCTGTTCTTTTTTCTGATATTGTTTCTGCTTAATATTCTTTTCTCTCAAGAAGCATTTTAAAAAGTTATTTCTTTCTTTATTGTCCCTCATAACAGACCAAATACTGTCTCCCTGCCATAGACATCAACTGTCAATACATGCTATAATTTGACATTCTGAATCACAGGTAAGGTATTTAAAATCTATTTATACTTTATAAATAATCGAGACATTACTTAAAACTTCCTGCACTATTTATTTCAAATGGCTATACCTTAGTCCAAATTTAAACCTATTTAGTTTTTAGAACCTTTAATACAGGTAACAAATATTCTGTGGTCTTATTTTTCTGTAAGCAACTGAAAGACTAATCATATTCTAGTAAGTTCTGAAATATTTTAAGACTGATTTTAAAAACTATTTCTAAGATGATTTCATCTTCTCATAGCAAAACATTCAAGTTTACTTATTTTGTACATATGTTTGAAACCAACTACTGTAGAAAATAAGCAATCCATTAACAAAATTTGTCTCTGCCAGTGGACTTATTTGAAGTTTTCATTTCAGTCAGATGATTTTTTTATTAGTTTTTTGTGCAAACATAATAATAGCAGTCATTTGATTTCAAATTTTCAAAATGTCCAGTTTAATGATAAAAAATTATTTGAGAACAAATTCATAGGTAATAAAGCTTAGTTATACCTATTTACATGTAGTTACCATACAGTTTAATTTGTAGCAAAAATGTATGCTTGACATTTCTGTGTTAATTTTTCTGCTGTATTCTAACTGACCAAAACAATGTTAAGAATGCAGCTTTATAAGTGGGTGCTAATTGATAATGGAAGTAATTTAGTAATGGAAGTATATAGGATGTTAATAATGAAGCCATATGTTTATGTCTGGATTTAAGAATTTTAAACAATCATATAGTAAGTTATTTGCTTTACTCTGAGGAACATAAACTGTTCTTTCAGTTATATATGTCAGCAAGATTTTACTTAGGCAAGAAATATTCCATTGAAATGTTGTGTTGTAATGTGGAAAAAAATGTAAATGTTTTTCACGGTTTCTATCAATGTGAAATAAAATTTAATTCTGAAAAAAAAAAGAAAAGAAAAAGAAATACAATTTATAATTTCAAAATCCTGTTATGGCTCATGCCAAAAAAACAAAGTCTACTCAAGGTCTACTATTAAGCATAAATTGAGTTTAATTTACTTGCCCAAGCTTTTCCTAAGGTATTGTGCAGTCCAGATCTTGTCACAAGTACTCAATTAAAAGTCTGAGTTAATAAAGCTGTCTTAATTGGTCAGGCAGAACTAGCAATATGACCTTATCACCCAGTTACCGTCTCTGATCCTGAATTTAAATTTCCATAAAGGACAGATAGTAACTAGCAAATTCCTGTTTTTTAAAATAACATACCACATTCACAGTTATAACATTCAATGCCCCAGCTCACAACTTTATCCAACAATCTAGAGTATGTTCTGGAGCTAGTTAAATTAACTTAGCTATCAAAATGCTAAGCTTGATAGCTCATTTATCTTTCTGTCTCACAACTCGACATTACAATACAGTGGTGATTGATCTTGCATCTTCCAGGTACCATATAGTATAAAAACTAAGAGAAGATTAATTAAAAGCTGTCTTTCCCAGACAGGTTTTTAAATAAGTTTTAGATTTACACTATATATCAGCTGAAGCAGAAAGAGATTCTAAGGCCAGGAGCTCTGTAACACCAATTGGATTTTTCTTTTATGTAGAATATGTATGCAGTGGTCCTGATGACCATTATTATTCTTTCACATGTGTTGCATACCAAAATGAGACAGAAAGACCCTGCGACAGATGTCCTTTAGTTGTCTCCATTCCAATGCAGTATAATACACAACACACACAGAGTACGTGTCATTACCCCAATATCCCTCATGCATGGTTATCACTACTTAAAGTTATATATTTTTTCTTTTAAATGGGAAGTCCAAGAGATTTTAAGTGGATATAGAGGAAAATGATGTCTAAATCCAGGACATGGAAAGAGGAAAAATTCAAATATGCATATCTCGCATTTTATAAATTGGCAAGAAGTAATTGACTTTGCAAATAATAAAATAATAATATTTGTAGCCACCGTTTACTGAATTACTGTGTCATGTGAGTTATTTACCTTATCTCCAATCTTACAATAATTTAAAAAGGTTAAGTGTTATTATGTCCATTTTACAGATGAAGAAATCAGTGTCCTGAAGTGTTAAGTTTTCTGGCCAAAGCCTAGTGGCTAGTAATCAGCAGAGCTGGGATTTATATAATAGGCTGGTCTACTTGGTTCCAAGGTCACTACTGTACCAGGTTGACTTCTACCTCTCTACAGAGCAGCAAGCATACCCTCAAGCCAAAAAAAAGTTTGATTCATGATAGGCTGCTCAAGCTTAAGCTTATAAGAATGTGTTTATAAGAAATTGTTGCTTCAGTGAGATACTCCACATGTCCAAATCAGTTTCCCTCTCTGGTCATCCACGGGGCTCTTTGTGGACTTTAGACCCCCAAATTATTTAATAGTCTTAATGAGTGAAGTTTTCTGGTTTTCATCTGAATGTTTTAAATTCTTTGACAAGAAAATAACCAACTTCTATTTTTCTATACTGTACTTAAAACAAATAATTGAACTGTTCTTGCAAAGCTTTAAACTTGCAATCCTAAAAGTTCTTATGGATCAACTGTAAAGCAGACACTATTATACAGTCATCTCTCTCCTTTACAATTATAAAGCATTTATCATATAGCATAAATGATTATACTCACAATATCTATAGGTTTGCTCTTTTAGAAGAAAGAAAAGTTGCTTTAGTTTTTATCCAGAATAAAGGGAAAGAAAAATAAAGTATAATGGATTCCTAATGAGTACTAAGCAATGTTACCAATAGTCTAGTAAATGAAAAATAAATAACTCAATTCATCAAACATGTACTGATTATCTTCTGAATATCGGGCATTGTGCCAGACACTTGTGAACACAAAGATGTTTAAGATGCAGGATCTCTTGTGTAGTGTGAGAACAAGATTATATCCACATAAAAAACAAATTGGTAAGATGATCACTCAAGGACAAGATCTATGAAAAAATAACTTTCTTCAATAACCTGAATATTTGCCTTATGGGCTGATTCTCTAAATTAGAATATGAATGGATTTCCATGAGAGACCGTGAATCCTAGTTTCTCCTCAGAATAGGATTTCTCCTCAGGGATAAGGCTCACCAAGGGTTGTGATGCATCAAGGAAGCAGGGACAACTCTTGGATGTTCTCTGAGGTAGGAAAACAGTCCTCAAGTAGTGGGTTTAGGTTACATATATAGCTGTCCCTTCCCACAAGATTCCTATTCCCTAGTTATTCAGTCAAACACTAGCATTTCGATGACTGTGAATGGACTTTGCAGATGTGATTAAAGTTTCAAGTCAGTGCAACTTAAGGTATGGAGATTATCTGGATGGGCCTGACCCAGTCAAGCAAGACCTTTAAAAACAGAGTTTTCTTTGGCTAGTAGCAAAAGAGGGAGTCAGAGAAATGTAAGCACCAGAGGGACTTGATGGATTGCATCATTGTGCTGGATGGGAAATGGAGGGAGTCCTGTGACAAGAAGTGAAGATGGGCTGAGTAGCAGTGAGTGACCCCTGATTGACAACCAGCAAGGAAATGGGGAGCTTGGTACTATAATCCTAAGGAACTGTATTCTGCCAACAACATGAATAAGCTTGGGAGCAATTTTCCCCGTAATGTCCAGAGAAGAACCCAGCCCGGTGATACTTTGATTTAAGTCTTAGTTATCCTGAGCAGAGAACTCCATGGAGCCTGCCTGGATTTCTGATGAACTGTGAACTAATAAATGAGTATTGCTCTAAGTCTCTAGGTTTGTGGTAATTTGTAGCCCAACAAGAGAAAACTTATATACCATCAAAGCCCACGGAAAAGTGAAAAACAATGAAATCTGATTGCGTCTGCACTCATGAACTACTTATTCTCCAAAGAATGACAAAATGATGCCTCATTTATGTGCTGGTCAACGTGGAGTAAAAGAAAGTATCTAAACTTTGGGGTCTCACCCCCTGGATTTAAGTCCGGGCTCTGCCATTTATAGACTGTGCTCCTTGGGACAACTCCCTCCAGACTTTTTGTCTGAAATTGCAAAATAGGTTTAATTCTTTTACGGAGCAGGGGTATCATGAAGATGAAGTAAGGTAATAATATGTGAAATATGGTAAGTGCTCAATAAAAATGACACTTGTTTGTTTTAATAATGGATTTCGGCGATTCTTTTTAAATTGTATAGCTGTGTGGAAAAACTCCTCCTCAAGGTAGGCACTGATAGCTAAAGCAGTGACTTCAATATCTTAACCTTCTTAGACTTCATGGGGGTAGGTGGCCCCAAGTAACCTCTTGAAAATTTCCAAAAACAACAGGAAAAACTATCCATTTTCCTGTTATTGATGATACTTCTTGTAACTATTTAAATCTCAGTATTTGTCAGGTGTAGGATTTGCTTATTGATTTAAATTGATGTCAGACTTGGTCTCCTGGTGGGTAGTGATAAGGGTTTATAAAGTGTGTTTGGGCGGAAAGAACTATTTCTTGAATTGTCATAATCGCAGGTGTCCGTAGAATATATCTCAACACAGTTTGAAAACTGAGGAAGAATATTGCAGAAGATCATCTCCACCCTGAAAATTCCCTAAGTAGTCCTAAAAGTGTGGTCCCTTTTTTTATTCAAAAAATAAAATCTTGGTTCCTAAATCAAATCTGCTGAATTAGAAATTCTGGGGTGGGGCACAGCAATCGTGTCTTAAAGGCCTTTTTTGAGTGCTGCATCTCAGGTTTGAGAATCACTGCCCTAAGAGACTAGGGTGACTCCTAGAATCATCTGAAATTTGAAGCAGAATTTTTATTTTTGCAAAATGATGAACATAGTCACAGAGAATTAATGAGAAAGATATGAATGATCCAATTCTATAAGAGACTGAATGCAACTTTAGTTGACATGCCTCCTAAATTTTTCATGTATATTAAAATTTTGCAGAATGAATCATTGCAAATGTATCAAGAAAGTTTTTTTAAAAAGAAAAAATTAGATGGCAAATTCTTTTGTAAACTTAGAACTGATTTATATGTTTTGTAAGCAGATTTTTATGTATTGAATATTTTCTTAGGAGAAGGTAGATTTTTATCTGGTAGTGTTATGCATTGGAAATGCTTCTGAAGAAATATTTGATTAGTTGATATGGGAGTCAAAATATGCTAGGTTGTAGAAACCTGGGAAAATTACCATTTTTTCTTTCTTTTACTATAAATGCTTCTAAAATGGAATTTGATACTCTCTTCATAGTTTAATTTTCAAGGCCTTTTCATTTTCCTTTTTCCCCTGAAGGTGGTGCCCAGGAGGTGAAGCAACCTGGTTCCCTGGTGCAAGATGTGTCAGTGCTCTTGTCTCCCCTACTTTTCAACTGGCTGACCTTGGCAAGTTCCTTACTCCTGGAGATTATGAATCAGGTTGTGGTGTAGCTTCTCTAGGTCAGTGTTTCTCATACTTGAACATGTACATCAAAATCACTTGGAGGGCTGGTTAAAAAACACAGATTGTCCGGGGGTGGGGCTTTTGTGGCAGCCCTCTGCTAGTGTCCCTGTTTTAGTTAATAGTTCAGTTTTAGGTTGGCATGGGAAAAAAACAGCAAGTTCCTGTGTTTCATAATTCACCTATAGGAATACAGTGGATCCTATATGGTAGAATACAGCAGAAGAACTTAAATGACTCAGTCACTCAATGACTCAAGTGACTGAGTGACTTAAGATATTATTCCCTATGTTCAAGGAAGAGATGGCCTTCCTTCTGAACAAGAGAAGGTGATAATAGCAAGAGATCCTATAAACTAAGTGTACACACGGTAACTTTTCCAACATTATAGCAGTGCAAAAGGTTTATGTCTTTAAAAAAACCAATTGATAATACTGTATAATACAATAATTTCTAAATATTAACTTATAAATTATAACAAGAAATTACAGTCATTGGCATTAATTGCTTATGATGTACCAAGCACCATTCTAAGCACTTTACATTACTAACTTATTTAATCTTTTTTTGTAAATTTTTATGTATTTATTTCTAAATTGAAAAATAAAAATAGTGTATATAGATAAATAAATAAATAAATATATATATATATATATATGGTGTATACAAAGTGATGTTTTGAAATATGTATATGTTGTGGAATGGTTATATCAAGCTAATTAACATATGTATTACCTCACATACTTTCCATCTGTGTAAGTACTAGCATTGTTACTGAGGCAAGGAAACTTGAGTTATTTGTTCACAGAGCTAGTGTCAGAGCCAGGGTTCAAATTCAGATGTCTTTATTGAGAGCTCAGGTTCTAAACCCTTGTGCTGCCTTGGCTTCTAGAACAGAGTAGTTTCTGCTTTGGTTCCAGGGCTGAGTCTCTCTGAGACTTGGCCAGGTAGGAGATCCTCTGTCTCTAGAGGACTGGGGCAGTCACACAGAGCCCTCTCTTCCTGGCCTGCTCAGACATCACGCCTTTTCCACCGCACCCCCACCCATCCACCAACAATACCTAACTTCTATACTACACTTATCACATTAGCTTATTTAACTGACTTCTTTTGCCTTGGAATTTTCTTTTCTGCTGGGAAACTCTTCACCTGAAATCTGTGCAAACCAGGCTTCCAGCCCCACAGGGCCTAGGGCAAATAAAAAGCAGTCATTATCTTCCACCTTTCTCTGCTTCTCCTGGGACCTTCTCTCCTTACTCTTGTACATTACCCACAGCATCATTCCAGTGTTCACCAGCTTCCCTTTCTGAACCATACCGCCTGTTTCCAACTTTCATGCAGGTCTTCTGGACATGGAGATAAGAGTCAGCTCCCCTCATTTGCTTCTTGGTTCTTAGTAAAGGACTTTGTTTGAATTTACTTGCAGACATTTTTCATTCTGGGCCATTTCAGGTAAATATTACATACTGGACCCACCACTTATGGCCTATTGTAACCCCACCTAAGGGGCGGTGAAAGGAGGTAGAGGCAATGAGATGGAAATTTAGAGTCTTATTCAAACAGAGTTGTTAATAACATCCTTCCTGCCTAAGTACATGAGCATTTTAATGGTGGCTTTGCCATGGTCCATTGGTTTGTTTCAGGCAGAGAACACACTGCAGGAAGGTCAAGTTAGAGGCGTATTCCCAGAGCCCTTCAATTCCCACCTTTCTAGCATACTAAGACATGGCTGAGGCTGACCCTTATTACATATATGCATATATATATAAAATTATTTTTTTTAATGAGTGGAAATTGGAACCAATCTAACATCACAATTTAAATGATGGTTTATTGATTTAATTTTTCCTGTAGAGATTCTCTGACAGTTGAAATAGAACTGGCCTTGCAGAGACACAGTAGCCTTTTCTAAAACCCTTGGAGTCAGGAGCTTAAAAACCTGAAAAAGGAAAGGATCAACAAATTACATCCAAAGTTCCAATCTCCTTTGTTTGTTCGGGTCATTCAGGATATCATTATCACGTTAATGGAATTTTCTTATTTCTATTTGCAGGTCCCTTTGTGGGCACATTGTAATCTGATTTGAAAGGCAGGGGGAAGGAACCCTCCTTTATTTTCATGTTTTCAGAAAGCTTAGCTCACTTGCCAGATGTGTTTGAGGGAACTGATTTACTGACTATTGTGAAAGAGATACCCTTCATATTTTTATTTCTCCTGCCCCTAATTTTCTGACTTCTATTTCTTTAATTCTTACCTTATCAATTGTTTGTTACTCATGTTATGATGTGAGCTGAGGTTAGAAAATTCTATAGGTCCCTGTAGTCATAGTAGGATAGGAAGTGAAAGCTAAATCCATTACTGAGTTGTTTGTGGATAACTCATGCAAAATATACCTTTAATTTTAACTGTATTTAAGGATGGGCCTTCTCACTCCATCAAAGTAGTTAAATTGACTGTAAGGATAGGCCCAGGTTTACTGCAAAGAACTTAATTCTTCATTTGATTTTACCCAGAGAGAACATTTTTATGGCGTTGTGATTCAGGGATGATAATTTCATTCGCAAATGGTGTGTTTTAAGCAGTAAACAAATATTATTTTTCAGTCCCCAACGATAAGTTTAGGCGAGGCTCAGATCCAACAGTGCTAAATCTGGAGCCCGATTTCAAACAGGTTGACTGTGTTTCTTTATGGTGCAATATGACTGTGTCAGGATGTGGAAATTTTATCCTGTGCTAGCAATGATAAGTCGCAACAACCTTAACAAGAGTTGATCAAAAGTCCCAATCAAATACTGTCTGCAGTCTTAGAGAATTACAGCTCGTATAGCAGATCTTATGGAAAATCTTTTCATTTCTATGAATTTCACTAAATCAGAGAATTTCCTTGCTACTTTATTTGGCTTCCTTCTTTCCATAAGTAATTACTCTTTATTTTAAGTGACAGAATCACTTTAATTTTGCATTTTTTCATCTTTATATTGGCCTTGGCAAAGATTAATCTGTCCAGAATATTCTGGGCACTTGGCTCTTGTGTTGCTGGATTGTAAATGGGATGGAGCAGGAGTTTGCCTTCTCTTGCCGTCTAGGTTTATTTGATTGTAAATTTTGTAACAAAAGGGTGTCTCCTAGCACATTTTCAGTCCTTACTGAAGACAAGGAGAGCTATGCTAAGTTGCTGCCTGTCTCCTAACAAACTATTGCTCTGTTGGAGTTTAGGAAATCTCTGATGCTGTGAGAAAAAAGTGCAATAAAAAAATACTAGGCAGAATTAAAAAAATCAGAATTATTTTTGGGAGGGTGGGCCCCTTTGGTATAGTCTTCCGCCTTCAGGTAAGTGTTCTAGGAACCCATTAGCATCAATGTGCCAGCTAGCCTTGTTGTGAGAGGCTGGTTCTGCTTCAGTGAATTTTTTCTTGGAGATTCTTTCAATGTGTTTGCCCATTTCAGGAAGGGTGATTTACAAGTACACCTGCCCACACTGTGCTGAGTGTTCAGCAGTTTTTGACCCCAAATGACATGACCTCTGTGCCCCACCCTCCCTATTCATCCAATCTCTCCCCAGCAACTTTTTTTTCTTTCCCCAGATGAAAAAAATCCTCAAAGGGAAAGGTTTTTCTGATATGAAACAGGTGAAAAAAAACAACGGCAGAAGAACTAAAGGGCATCAAAATTGATGAGTTTAAAAACTGCTTTGAACGGTGCAAAAAGCACCTCAGTAGGTGTATTGCATCAAATGGATAGTACTTTGAAGGTGACTGAAGTTTAAACACGTAAGAATAAATGCACACTTTTTAATAAATAAATTCTGGTTTTGAGGGTTTCCCTCTCTTATAATATTCAACCATAAAAAAAGGAATGCTGCCATCTGCAACATCATAGGTGAACCTGGAGAATACTATCAGTGAAATAAATCAGACACAGAAAGACAAATACTGCATGATCTCACGTGGAATCTAAAAAATACACAACTTTTTATAAATAAACTCCAGGATTTTTTGGTTCCCCCATGTACATCCCTCATCAATTCCCCCTCCATTTACTCCAATCTCCTCGTCTCTCCTCTCATAATTTGTAATCCCCTCCTTCCTCTCATTCTTTTCTTTTCTTTTTTGCATTTTCTTTATAAAACCCACTTTCTATTCTGAATACTTTCCCTGCCCCTTTCAGTTTAGTGCTTCTTCTCTTTGGGTGTCAGACTTCTAACCCCACTTCATCTCTAGTTTATTTCCCTCTTTCTCTTAAAAAGGAACAGAAATGGTTTTACCTTTATGGTCTGGCTTGGACTGAACTGATTTCAAATATACACTTAAAATCGATGCCTTTTCCCTGCCCAGCAAGCGGATCAATCTATTGCCATTTGACCAGCTTGTTGGTCTTTGTGGATGCATCACGCATGAATTAAGGGGTGTGTGTGTGTGTGTGTGTGTGTGTGTGTGTGTGTATTAGAAAGCAAGGAGTGAAAGTAGCAAGAGGTTGATCACACCATATCCTCAGGGGCACCAAGTAAATGGGTCAGAGTCCTTGATGTTGTTATCGGCCCTAGTCTTACAAGTTTATTTTGCTCTTGGGGTAAATGGTGTTAGAAGAAAAACTTTAGGCAACTTAAATTTAACAGAGTTTAATTGAGCAAAGAACAATTTGTAAAATCAGGCAGTTCCCAGAACCAGAATAAGTTCAGAGTGATTCCAGGGCTGCTACATGGTTGGATAACATTTAAGAACAGAAAAACAAAAGTGACATGGGGGGGTGGAGAGTGAGATACAAAAACAGCTGGATTGTTTTCAGCAGGGGTTTGCCTTATTTGAACAGGACTGGAACAGTTGGCTGCCTGTGGTTGGCTGAAACTTGGCTGCTGTGATTGGCTGAGACTTGGTTACTTGTTACAAAAGTAGAAGACAATTTGTTTACACCTCACAGTAGGTTGCAGTTCACTGGGTAGGGAGAAACCTTTAGGCCAAATATAAAATATGTAGGGAGGCAGCTTTAGGCCAAACAATTCAATTTAACAATGGCAAAGAAAAGGCGCTTTAGCCTTTTTTTTGCATGTTCTCTGCTTTCTTTCTTTCCCTTTTTTTTTTTCTTTTTGAGTTGGCGTTTCACTCTGTCACCCAGGCCAGAGTGCAAGTGGAACGCTCACGGCAGCCTCAATCTGCTGGGCTCAGGCGATCCTCCGCCTCAGCCTTCCAAGTAGCTGGAACTATAGGGGTGTGCCACCATGCCTAGCTAATTTTTTGAATTGTTGTAGAGACTAGGTCTCACCAAGTTGCCTGGGCTGGTCTCGAACCCCTGGGCTCAGGCAATCTTCTTGCCTCGGCCTCCCAAAGCGCTGGTATTATACAAGTCACCATGCCCGGCCTCTACTTTCTTTTTAACCTTACTCCCAATCAAGCCATGGAGAAGATTCCTTTAAAAACTGGAGCTGATTCTTTGGGTGATGCAAAGATGCTAGAGGTAGAGAGGGATGGAAAACTGACATCCTTGGGCATCAATCACACTTAATGGCTTCATTTCCTGAGGGTGTGCTTTTTGAAGATGGTTTAACCCTGCCACTTTCTTTCCCTTTTTCTCTGTAACTCAGTATCTCTTTCATATACACATAGTTTCACTTTTATGTTCTTATAGAATGTGAAAGAAAAATACTTTGGAGAACCTTCTTAGAACTTCATTTTAAAGAAGAGGATATTGACTACATAAAGGTCAGGTGATTTATTTAAGGTTATTCAAGGAATGGATAATAATTATGGGGGCTATATTTTTAAATTTAAAACTGAAACCTGCAATCTGACAATAATAATCATAGTGACAGCAGCAATGACAACAACAAAAACAACAATAATCAATGCTATTAGTTGAACATCTACATTGCCAGGCATTGTGCAATACATTTGATTGTATCGTATTTGATTCTCTCAGCAATCCTCTCTGTAGTAAATTATTACTTTTTATTTTAATTTAATTTAATTTATTTTTATCTTTATTTATTATTACTTTTTTAGAGACAGATTTTTGCTCTATCACTCAGGCTAGAATGCAGTGGCATGATCATAGCTCACTGCAGCCTCAAACTCTTGGGCTCAAATCATCCTCCCATCTCAGCCTCCAGAGTAACTGAGACTACAGTTGTGTGCCACTATGCCCAACGATATAAAAAATTTTTTTTGTAGAGACAGGGTCTAACTATGTTGCACAGGCTAGTCTCAAACTGCTGGCCTCATGTGATCCTCCCTCCTAGGCCTCATACAGTGCTGGGATTACAGGTTTGAGACACTGTGCCAGGACTATCATAATTTTATAGATGATAGAAACTCAGACAGAAATCCACTTCTTACATTGTAATGGAACAAAGGTAAGTTATAAACCTGAGTCTCTAATTCAAAAACATGTGCCTGACACAGTGGTTTACCGGAGATGCCTTATCACTGGTTCCCGAGAGCCGATAGTTAGCATCTCTTCCAAATTCAGTGTTCAATGACATTAGGCTAGTAGTTTGAAATTAGTCACACTAGAAGTATTTACACCATGGAAACTGGCAAAGACTACACATTTGGGTATGGTTTTCTTTGTCAGAGATCTGATTGTTAAACATTTACCAACACACTACTGACCTCATGTGTTTTTACAATATTGTTCTTTTAACAATAAAATGAGATTTTTAAACATCATGACTCTCCTGGAAAATCTGATTATCTGATCTCTATAGTGTTTTGGGGAGAGCTAACCTGATTCAGTGCTTTTTTTGCCATCCCTTGCTAGAATTTATTTTTCATTTGTAATCCTAAGTCCACCAGTTATATGTTAGCCAAGGAGCTTTTGGTTGAGGAATAGAAACTTACGCAATCCAATGTAAACTGGTAAGAGAAAATATATTGGGAAGACCCAGGGGCACCGTGTATGTTCATCCCACGGAGTGCCATAGCAGGAAGTGTGTCCTTCTCAGGGAGTGGAACATAAACTGGAAAGACTGTCCTGAGCACTTTGACCTCATCAGTCCTGAACTTCCTGGCTTCTTGACGTTGCACCTCTGCATGTCCATGTCTGTAGACCAGTCTTTTCTGCTTTGGTTTGACATAGCCAACACCCTGACTCATTTGTATTCTCATTCGAAGAAAGCACCTCTAGACTCAGTGTTTTGAGTCCTCATTTTCTGTTTTCCAGGAAAGAAACACTTCTCAGTCCTGCATGGCTCAATTGTCCGATCAGCACGGGTAGGTGGTGAACATAGAGCATCTTATAAAAGAGGTTCCTCTCTAAGAAGGAACCTCTTATTGAGAATGGGTGGGAAATAACCCTCATCTTTAGTATAGTGACTTGAAAGGGGGAGGTACAAAATAAAGAGGAAGAAAGACTAGATTGTAAGTAATCTGAGGGAAAAATTTGGGTTTTACTTATTTCTAAGAACATTGCAGCTCACCCTGTGCTTGGCTTTCCATAGGAATTGAAAAGCAAAGTGTAGTTCTTGTGGACAGGAATACATTTTTTCCAAATGGAATAAAAGTTCTCCACAGTGAATTCTTATAATTTTATTTTGCCTTAACATCCATTTTGAATGCAAGCGTAACTTGCTTATACCCCAGAACTTAGTCAACCATGACACAGTTTCCAGTTCTACACGAGAGCCAAATGACTCAAGGCGGTGGTCCGAGATAAAAACTTAGAGGCATCTCTCCTGCTTAGCAAGTGGGGCTCTCTTCTTTCCTGCTTCCCGTAAATGCATCATTAAGGCATTTGCCCATGAACTTAAAGTGACTCACAGCCTATTCCCTCATTCATACTGCTATTTTTCTCCCTTTATCCCTTTCTTTCTCTCTCTGTTCCTCTCCCTTTCTCTCTCCCACTGTCCTACTCCCTCTGTCTCCCTCCCACTCCCCATTTCCTCCCCCCTCTTTGCCTGATTCTTAGTTCTTGTCTTGTGTGACCCAGGGACAGAGGACTTCCTTCCCAACTCATTGTGCCCTCCTTTGCCCAGGCTTTGTAAGTGAAAATCACTGAGCATATTTCCTATTGTGGTGGTGTGTTGAATTTTCATTTTCCCTCTGCAAAACTAGGGGCTTCCCCAGGCCAGGAATTTTTTCAGAATGCTGAGGAGTCAGGGGTGTGCAAAATCAGGCTCCCAGCACCAGAAGAATAGTCAGACAGGCATAAACCAAACATGGTTCAGACAAGAGCCTCAAGGGTGTCTGCCAGTATAAACAAGTTTCCCATGTGAGAAACCCTCTGGCTGTGGGTTAAACAGACATTAGGCTGTCTGCCAGGTAAAAGAAGTGTCTCCTGAAATGCACTCTGTAAATACCAATGTTCAGCCCCCTTCATTTCCTGTTAGGGCAGGGTTGATAGCCACTCTGGTAATAGAACCCTAGTTTAGCTGGGGGCTCTCAAAACAGTCTTTCAACAAGAGAAAATAGAAGGCTAGGAAACATTCTATAAACAAAACCATTCTTATTATTACCAATGAGATCTTCAAGGATCCATGTTGGTCATCAAAGGGATTATGATATCATTTCCAACACCCAGATGCAACCTTCAGTTGGAAGTCCAGTTCAACATTAAAAGTTTACCAATTTCAAATTTCCTCCCACACTGCTTTATCCCCTTACAAGGTTATGACTAAAAGCAGAGCCATTTAAAATAATCATTTTATAAAATTACATGCAAATAGAAGAAATCATGTCCAAATTGAACAAAATGACCATGTTTTTCATATTCAATCTTTAGAAAATAGCTTTTAAAATAAGTGCTATACCATCCTTACTTTTTTCTGGTTAATAAGGAGCAAACTACATGCCCTCAGGATCAGGAGCCCTAGAGTTCAAATGATCAATGCAATTGGAAAAGATTCTTACCCTGCATATTGGACTCAAGGTCTCGTAAGAAAAGATTTTATTTGTGCTGTTAGAATGTTACTACCTAAAGCTTTCTTTTGTCCAAAAATTATTGTTAAGATTAAAAATAATTGTAATAAAAGCCAGTCTCAATTTTCCAAAATTTCAGGAAGAATGGTTGTTTAGTCTGGGAATTTGAATTTATTATTACTCTTTTCATTTTCTGAATTTATTATTAATATTTCGTCTTTAAAATGCTAGAAATATAATTCAACTGATAATTTTGCAAGAACTGATTTTCGACCCTGAGATTTACTCCTAGCACATCTTACTTTTAGCTTCCATGTAATATAACCTTTTCTGCTTAAGCAACTCCTCTAGTGACATTATCACCATCTCACTAAGTTTATTCTTATATGGAATTGCAGCCTGCTAGGAACTGGAGGAAGTATGTTCTGGTTGACTTGTTTTAAGATCAAATAAAACAATCAATTACTCTGGTCTTTCTAACTTCTCTTCCTCTTTCTCTTTCTCTTGTTCCCACCTTTCCCTTGCCAGGTGAGACAGATGGTCATGCAGTTGAGAATAAACAAGCACCCCTTAATCCAGCTGGTGCTCTGCTTCTGTCTCACCTGTGACACTGCATTTACAGGGCTAGCAAAGGGGATCAAGGAAAATTGTGTGGTGCCAATAGGCCGGGTCTTATGTTGGGCTGATTTTTTTCCCTGTATGCAGTGGAATGGCTGTGCAAGTTGTTAAAATACTGAAATATTTTTGCACTGGCTGCTGAATATCTACTGATCAGAGCCTTAACACTGAACTGCTCCCTTTATTGGCTACTTTGGCTTCTTATGTCCCAACGCTGGGATATCTTGGACTCCCTCTCCACAACAAGTAGGCTTGATATCTGGCTTTAGGATTAATGGAAAGCGGTCTTAGGACTTCTGTTAGTGCTTTTAAAACCATTTATGTTTATTTATTTGTTTTTATTCTATGTACAACCCAACTACTTTTTCTCTATATATTTTTTCTTGTATATATTTTATATATATTCTAAGTTGGAGTCTCACTCCATGGCACACTCATGGCCACCCCAGCGTCGACCTGCTGGACTCAGGCACTCTTTCCACCTCAGCCTTCCAAGTAGTGGGAACTATAGCAATGCGCTACCACGCCCAGCTAATTTTTTGATTTATTGTAGAGATGAGGTCTCGCCAAGTTGTCCAGGCTGTTCTCAAGCCTGTGGGCTCAGGCAATCTCCTCACTTTGGCCTCCCAAAGTACTGGGATTACAGGCTTGAGTCACTGCTTTCAGCCTAATTCTTGTATATTTTAGAAGGGCAGTCAAAAGCACAATTTCTTGTGTTATGCAGTCTCTCTTTATCTGTACACACACACACACACACACACACGCACGCACACACACACACACACACACACACACACACACACACACACCCCTATCTCAGCTCTACCAGCTGTGGGCCATAGCTAAATTCCTTAATTTCCTTGGGCCTCAATGACCTCAACTACAAAATGTAGGCTGTAATAGTATTTACCTTGTAGCGTTGTTGAGATGATTCAGTGAAATAATATATGCAAAGTGATTAGCAATGTGCCTGGTAACAAGTAAATTCAATGTAATTATGACTGTTATTGTTTTCATGCTGCTTTCATACTCAGAGGTAGCCCTGTGAAATGTGTTCTTTTCCAGCTGCCCAGATAGCAGGGTTGAAATAGTCAACATTAAGCTTCTTTCTTTCTCTGAACTCTAATTTAAATCTTGTTACTAGCACTTAGTCCAAATCTGATATAGTTTACTCATTGAAATGTTTTCTTATTTTATAAAATTTTCATTGCAACACTTCCAGAAACTTCTACTTTTCAGTACTTGATTATATACCTATATCTCCCCTTCGTATATTGCTTTTTCTTCTATGTCCTTGTTGGGAGTGATGCCCACTCTCACCTCCCTCTTACGGCTGTTCATCCATTTCCTTCTTCTTGGAATTCTCTTCTTTAACTCTAATCTTGTACTCTGAGGCCGACATAGATTCCTGACTCCTCTGCAAAACTTCCCCCCCAAAACCCAGTCTCAATAATGTCTTCTCTTTTGGGTCCTTAGCAGAATTTAGAGTCTCTGATTCCATTTTAGGACCAATTCTCTCCATTGTGTCTTGCAAGTCTTTTCTTTACAACTAGATTATACATGTCTTGAAGGCATGGACTAGAATTTAGGCCATCATAGGAAGTGTCATAATGGGCCTTTAATAGCCAAGCATTTTTCTTAGAGGTCATGAGGAATGTTAGTTTTTCAAAATATGAAAGCACTTTGGATAGAGAAAGGAAAGATTTTTCTTAAAAATCTGTAAGCAAAGCAAAGCACATTAAATATAAATAGAGAATTTTAAAAACTTGTTTTATTTTACATCTTAGACTTGTACAAAATATTTAGATGAGACTTAGGTATTAATAATTTACTATATCACTTTAACAAAAATCCCCAAATTCATACTTAACTCATGGTTGGCTGGATTGTCTGCTAATTTATTGCATGGATCATTCAAATAGATGCAGTATTCCATAAGAGGCTGCCTACTATGAAGTTCAGCCTTCTATGAGTATCAGAATTTTAAATGGTACCTGACTGTGGATGCTACTTATTTTAGTTACATAATAACTGAAGAGGATATTTTTCATATTTGATGTTGTAATGACATTAGGGATTACTGGTTGAGAATAGTAAATTTACACTAGACTCAGAAAGTTTCCTATGAAGTTAACTTAAGCATGGATATCTTCCATAAACTACTAATATGCATGACTGTTCTAGTATTAAGTTCAATTCCTCTGCCTTAAGGAACTAAAACAATACTTGACCAAGAGTTAAGTGAAGCATGTCTGCCTGGCCCTTGTCCTGACCATCTTCTCCTTCTTGTGCTCTGGTTCTAAGTTGGCCATTGTTTAAGTTAGAGTGCCTTTCATTGCAAGTGATGGAATACCTGATTCAAATTTACCTGCTTCATGTAACTGAACATTTACAAGGAACTGGCTTTGGTGTGGCTTGGTCCAGGGCTCACATAATGTCAGCAGGACTGAGATTCTCTTTCTCTGTTTGTTGTTTCACTTCCTCAAGTCTGGCTTAGAATAGAAGACCCCCCTTCTAGTTTCAGATTCACCACATCAGCATTCTCTTGGTCATCTCTGGAGGGAAGGAAACTGGAAATATTTTCTGAGTGTTCCCAAATACATCTTAGAATTAATTGAGGCTTAAACATGAGGGATTTAATATGGGTTTAATGTCCATCCCTTAACCCATCGCTGTAGCCGGGGGGATGGAGTGTGCTGATTTGCCTAACATAGGTCATGTGCTGCACTCTGATATATTGGGTTGGTGTCAACTTCACTGAAATTACACAGGCTGGGGGGAGTGAAGGGAACTCTGACTTGTTATCACACGAAGAGAGGAATCACGGGCTGACAGGAATATGTCCCACAGCTATTGATTCACTTCTTTATTCTGTAATACTTATATATTTTCTTACAATGGACAATTCTTTGTAAGTTTTCTCTAACAGTAGAGAATTTTCAGTCTTTCATGACCACTCAGAATTTAGTCTTTAATTGCAAAACTTCATTCTATGTTTTTGTGTGCATAATTTGCTGCTATGCAGATTGCACAACATCAGAACTAAGGGAGACAGACTGTGAGCTGTACTCATGTGGTTTGTCCTAGTACTTAGTAGGTGTTTGATAAATATTTGGACAAAATCGATGTGTCCTCTCCTTCGGTGCACTTTCTACAAAAGGTGTGCATTTTATCAACCTGGAATCATGCTGCCATGTGTTTTTGTTTCTCACCTATACTGGGGGATGATAGTAGGGCAAGTATTAGACAGCCTTGATCTTGGTTGGGAAAAACATACTTCCAGGGAGCACTGCTTGAAGAGTACCTGCTTTATGTGGAAGTTACTGACTCTGTGTTACTTCTTGTGTCTCAGACATAACAACGATTTCTCTTTCTTGTAGCTCTTCTGCAGTTTCACTATTTAACCTGCTTGTGCCATTAACTGTGAACTGCTATGAACTAGGCCTTAATATCCACTGGTAAAAAGAATAGCTTTATAGTGGCACTAATGGTTTTTTTTTTTTTTGAGTTGGAGTCTCACTCTGAGGCCAGACTGGAGTGCAGTGGCCACTTCCGGCCACCGCAGCCTCGACCTGCTGGGCTCCGGCTATTCTTCCTCCTCAGCCTTCCGAGTAGCCGGAATTACAGGTATGCGCTACCACGCCCGGCTGATTTTTTAATTTATTGTAGAGATGAGGTCTCGCTGCCCAGGCGGGTCTCGAACCCGCGGGCTCAGGCAATCCACTCACCTCAGCCTCCCAAAGGTGCGGGATTACAGGCTGAGACACCGAGCCCGGCTATTAATGGCTTTTAAAATATGAAACCTTGCACTTCTGATCCTATTGTTAGTAAATACCATTATTTATATACAGACTTTTTGTATGTGTCAATCTTATTGTTTTATATAATTTCCTTCCATGTAACAATCATAGAGCAATAAAGGAGTGTTGGAAGAGGTCTGCGGTTTTTATCCAAAGGCTAGAATTTCATGAACGTTAGACCCCACAGTTGGCAACCCCATAATGACCACAAAGTGGTAAACTCTGAGGTCTCTCTTGATAAGTCGCATCCCTTACTTGTATGTAGCACATTGTGGTCCACAAGATTGTCATACAACAGTGCACTAGCTCTTTGGATCCTTATCAGCCTCCTTTAGAAGTAGCTGGGGCAGGGATTGTTCTGCACATTTCACCCAATGAGGAAACTGAGAATCAGATATAAGTTACATGGTTTGCTGAAAATTCATAATTGCAGGAGTGCAGAATGGAATACATCTCAGGTTTCTAGCCAGGTTTCCTATTCAGAGACTTTTCCATGGCATGCAGCTTAGGGGGTCTCATTTCTAGAGTTGATTCTAAGCTCCAGAAGGAAGGGCCATGTTGACATTCACTCTGCTGCTTTTATGGCATCACCCCCAGCTGTCTATGCATCCACAGCCTTCACCCTGGATTGAAGCAGATGGAAGTTCCACGAGGAGGTTTTACATGGTCCCAGGGAAGACCCACTCACTGCTTCTTCACCATGGTCACCAGCAATGCAAAGTCTTTGCACTGACCATCTTCTAGGTCTGTTCATAAGCCCTGTGCACTTTTCATTTCTCTCTTTGTGGGAACTTTAGGAGCTCTCCTTTCATCTTGAGACTGTTTGAATGAAAGACATGAGTGGCAATACATTCTTACACCCTACAGTCTAAGCAGTGTGCTCACCCTAAGGGATTACTGACACCCACAGAAACAGTTGATTCATTTATTTTAATATTTTTACTACATAGTAATATGTTAGGTATGGATCAAAGTTGTTTTTAACGGTCTTTTCAGTTGATGACCTTTAATTTACTCAACCATTCATCTATACATGTACATTCTCCCCCCAAATTTTCCAGTATTATCAATAGAAGTCCAATGAATATATTTGGAGATGCAGGCTTTTCTTAGGCTAGATTGCAGTAAGTAGAAATACTGGGCCAAAGAGTATTGACAATTTTATAGTACTATTGCTAAATTGTTTTCCAGAAAGGTTGTTCAAATTTATGCTATCAGTGTTGTATGAAACACTAATTTTGCTGGACTCTGAACAGCATCTGATTTTATCACTTAAAAAAAGGCTAAGAGACAAAAAATAAGATCATGCTTTTTTTTTAAACTTTCATTTTGTTGCTTTGACTTGGGAAGGCCGAACATTTTTGTGTATTGTGTTTTTTAGTTTGTATGTGAATTGTCTTGTTTTCTTCTAGGGTCCTGGATTTATGAATTGTGTCATTGCAGGTGAAATAGTTGCTGCAGTCACATTCTTGGGAGTGAGCATCACTCTGGTGTGACAATTCCTTCTCTTGTCCTCATCCTGTTGCAGGCTAATAGAATGGCGGCATTGTTGCTTCTACTTCCACAAAGATGCTAATGGTCCCCTTTCCCTCTGCTTTGACAAGGCAGCTGTGAAGGGGCCAGGATGCCAGCATGCAGGAACTGCCACAGGAAAAAAAAAACCCCACAGTGGCAGGAAATTACCCTAATAGGGTGAAAATTAAGAAACGACCCATGGAACAGCCTGTTTCCAGGATACGGGCGGTACTTTCACGCCTTAGTAATTATTCTCTTAGAATCAATTTGGTGGTTCTTTAAAAAAATTAGATTTGAACTTGAAGAGGGTTGAAGAGAAAAGGATAAAAGCTTGGAAAATATTTAATTTTGTTTAATAAAGAACTCATTCGTGTCTTCTCCATTGAATGGAAAAAGTAACTCATTTAAACATTTTCTTAGTCTTTCTTATTTTGTTGCAAAAACAGATAGTCTCATTTTAGGAGATACTTTTTGGGCTTAAGTGGAGGGTAGATACCTGCAGAAGAAAAGGATCAAAGCCTTTTTATTCTTCATTTGCAGAAAAAATTACAAAGGCTGTCAGGCCATGGATTGGTGGTGATGTTTGAGGGTCCCAGAAGTAGCTGTCCTGGGGCTGGGGAGGTGGAGTGGAGGACACTAAATGGTCACTGCTTCAGTAATTAGAGCAGGTGTGTGTACAGCCACCTGCTTCTGTGTCAGGAGTGCAGAGCCTGAGTCCCTTAATGCTTCTCCTCCTCATGCCCCAGTCACTTTCTTGTGAATCTCCCTTTAGGACTTCTGTAGAAAGGGCCACTCCATTGTCTTTAAATCTTAGTCACTCTATTTTTTGCTCTGAGTTATAAGTTTTGTATCGACTAAGGAATCTGGAAAACAATGAAAAAAGTATTCTTTTTTGTGTATGGAGAACATTCGCTATTTATATGTTTATCGAATGTATTCTATGCACCTTTTTGGCATATGGTAATCCTGAATTAAAAATGGGAGCATCTTTCCTTTATTTTCAAAAGGTAAAACCTGTGTTTGTTTGGCTAAAGGTACAAATATCCAATGGAAGAAAGCCACAGCTGATCTGGATGCACAGGTTCTTTGAGGCAAGGTCATGCTTTCTCAACTCTGTGACTCTGCCTTCTTGGTACAGAGGAGGTGCTTAGCACCTGCTTATGGAGCTGAAGTAAGCACCACAAAGGGCAGCTTCCCTTTTATTCCCTGCAGCTTTCCTCCGAGGACAAGTGGACTGCCATTAGTGTATTCAATAGACCCAATTTAATTTTAATAAATTCACAGAAATTCTGCCTATTCATAGCATCACCAATCTCAGAGTTTGAAGAGATCTTGGAGTTCAGTGCCTCTACACTTCCCCTCTGTAATTGTCAGAACTGAGCTACAAAAGAGACTCAGAATTCAGAAACAATGGGTGAAACTAACAAGCTGAGACTTAATAGCGATTCAGTCAGCACTCTGTAAACACTTTCTGAGCATATTATGTGTAAAAAGCTAGTTGAGAAAGAGGTTGCAAAAATGCAGAGGACCCAGCCCTTGATCTCAGATTTTTAACCAGAAATAATTGGGGTATCTTTAAAGTCTGGCTTCAGTATAACAAAAGAAAAAAAATCAGTCACATATACTCATTTATTTATTCGTGTACTCAATTATATTTATTATTCATTCACTGGCAAAACTAATGTGCACAGTAGATAATGAAGAAGACCTGAATAGATAGAAAAGAACCAGGGACTTTTGTCACCAACCCAGCTTGAATGCTTCCAGTGACGAGCTGCTCTTTCCTGCCTAGCTGGTCCTAGTTCTGCCATGCAAAAAGTGTAGAGAAATTATAATTCCTTTCCACATTATAACCCTGTGATTAGTTGTTTGAAGTCCCTGTTTATCTTTAAAAACTTAGTTTGAATAGTACCTCTTCTGTGAAGCCTCTGTAAAGCTCCTCAGAGACTTGTTTCTTCCCCATATTAGTTCAAGTTGGAGTCCTAAAACTTATTATGCATTAGAACATCTGAGGGAACAATAAAAATAAAGATTCTGGAGCTGCACTCCAGCATATTAATAAAGCTCCCTAGAAAGTCCTGAGGCAGTGGATTCACCAGATATCATTTGTTAACTACTCCATAAAGGAGATGAATTTGCATTTACTGAGTACTTACTATGTGCTTTAGTGTTTGCTTGTTTAGCTGCCACACCTATGCTTTTGTATTGTTCTATGAGTATTTCCATTACCAGTTATTGAATTCCAATTTAATAATATCATTATCTATCTATAGTCCCCACCATACTGAAAAGTATTAATTTATTTTTTATGCTCCTAAGGTCTTACCACACTGCATGGCACATGATAGAATCTCCATCAGTGTCTGTACAATTGACTGAATGAAAAAAGTAAGTAAAACATGAATTAAAATTGCTTGAGTGTCTGGGAAAAGCTTAACAATTGTACCACATTGAAGTGGAAAAATTAAACCAGTTTTTTCAGAAAAGCTCTAGGGTATGTCTTCATTATTGCATCTAGGTTAGTGTGCAAGAGGGAAGAGAGCATCAACCTAGGTAGGAGCTGGGAAACTTGGCTGGGAGTCAGAACTTCGCCACCAAATATCTGTTGAAGCCCAAGCTTCCTCGTTTGTGAAGAGAAGGGATTGATGTATATAATATTATGGCCTGTTGGCTTTCTTCTAACACCACAATTTACTTAGAGTTCCTGACATTAGCCTCTGGACCAGGGGAAAAAAAGAGGACAATATCTATATCTATATCTATCTCCTATCTATCTATCTATCTATCTATCTATCTATCTATCTATCTATCTATCTATCTATCTATCTGAGGATCTTGGTGGATATAGTATACTACTAATTGGCCAATGTGTCTAATGGCCTCATACCATAGCTAGAGAAGTGAAGAGTATTCAAAAGTTGTTCTTTTGTTTCTCATTCAAGTAGGGGAAATGAGAGAGAGAAAGTGGATTGGTTAACTAAATCAGAACCTTTCAAGATCTTTTGATCTTCTTTTTTTAATTTTTTATTTTTGAGACAAGATCACACTCTTTCATTTAGGCTGGAGGGTGGCGGCATGATTGTAGCTCACTATAACCTTGAACTCCTGAACTCAAGTGATCCTCCTACCTCAACCTCCCGAGTAGCAAAGATTACTGGCAGTACCACCACGCCTGATTAATATTTTATTTTTTGTTAAGACAGTTGGTCTGTAACTCCTGGCCTCAAATGAGGCTCCTGTCTTGGCCTCCCAAAGTACTGAGATTACAGACTAGATCTTCTTTATCATCTGTTAGTCATCAGATCAATAAAGCTACACCAAAGGAATTTTACTGAAGGGACACTGAGACCCTTAAGTTCTGAGACTTGTTTTAAATGGTTGGAAACAGTTACCATCTAATGGCTCTGCTATCTTCTTGGAGTCCTGAGTGGCTGTTTAACATTCAAGCCATGTAGAACCAGCGAGAGCTCCCAACAGAAAAGGGAATTAACTGTTTGGTGTGTTTTAATAAATGAGTGAGCAAAGATCATGTGAATCGATTATCAATTTGGCTAACTTTCTTGCAGAGCTTATGTGGAAGAATTAAATGCAAACAGACTGCATGTTTACCAAAGAAGAATGCACCTTGCAGTGGATATAAGGATTCTCAAATGTAATTTGTGTAACGCATCAGAGCCTGTTATTCCCCTTTCCTTACTTTTGTCAAGAACATGTGTTGGAAATGAAGGTGAAAATCACTGAAAAAAATTATAATCAGATACAGCAAACCGTGGACCTATTGCTTTAATGAATATTCTAAGACCATTCCAGTATCTTTTTATTGGTCCAAAGGTCACTGCCAGAGCTTCAGATTCCAGTGACACTTGAGGATGACACTCAGTCTGTGCTGACACTGGGTGGGGTGCCTGCATTTAAGACTGGTCCGGTTTATTCCATCTTAATTTCTTGGAGAACGGTGGAAAAGATATGATACTGCAAAGCTGAATTTGTCTTGCTTTGCTTCTAGGATGGTCACTGGTTTAGAATACCTGGAAAAGAGGACTCAGAATTGGCTTGGATTCTGGTTTTTCCCTCCTTCTCCCTCTTCTATCTTCCTTATCCTCATTCTTTGCTTTCTGACTGGAAAGCACAACTGAATAGATTCATAGCTGATGAACATTGTTCCTCCAAGAAGACAGCATGGGGAGAGAGATGTATGAACCTTGAAGAAAAGAAGGGACCTAATCCTTGACCAGCTATGTTTCCTGAACCAATGTCTTCCTCTGTTCCCCTTCTCTCCTTGGGAGATGTCTCTGTGAGGGTATCCAACACAGGTATGTATTATCTTGTCTGTGACTTACTGCCAGGTCCTACCAGGCACATAATAACAACTCCATTATTGTTGCTGAATTACTGAACTTCTCATGAGCTATGAAGTGCTAAACATTCACTTACTTTAAAAAAAATTAACTGTGACACCCTTCCTGGTACCCATACATTTCTGGGCTTTGCTGTCAAGTACTAGCTTTCAGCAGACTGTCTGGTTAAATTTTAAAAGTCCAAAGGGCTAGTGGTTGATTTAATTATGATTGGGTCAAGTGAACTGGAAGACCAGAAACTTCTTGGGTCCATGGAAAAGAAGCTGATCCTAACAAAACATGAGAACTGAAGTCACAGTGACATGTCACATTCTTTATATCTTCCAGAAGTACAGATAACCCAAAGTCACAGCAAACAGTAGAGATCCTGGGCAGGGCTAGCACTGGACAGTGAAAAGGGTGGGAGTTCAGCAATCTCTGTCAGCCTCTTCTTCTGCTTCAGGCGAACCTTCCTCCAGGTCTCCCAGGTCATTTTGCTCATGCTTAGATAGCATGTGGCTCCCATCTCTGGGATTTTTCCCACCCTGCACATCAGAACCTGTGTCTGCATCTTAAGGGCCTGCTGAGTTGATCAACTTACTTCTATTTGGTGAATGAAAAGTAATAAAACTTGAAGATTTGGTATTTTACTTTCTAGGGCGGTCTGCATTTTAACTGGGTATGCATGGACTCTTTGTTTAGCTCAGATAAATATATCACTGATGCTTGAATTTCCAACCAGGCAGGTAGGTGAAGTAGACATTTTTTCCTCAGGTTTATTTTTCAGTATCAGCCTCCAAACCACGTGACTGTCTCCTATATGGACACAGACATTTCTTCCCCTTCTCTCTCTTCTGCTGCTTCACCCTCCCACCTCCTCTTCTTTCTCCTCCTATTTCTGTCTTTCTTCAGATTTTTCTTTTGAAAGATCTCAGGTGTAAGTAGACCCCAGAGTCAGAAGTTGTATTTAATACAGCCTTGTGGGCTTTCGCAATGTCTGTGGCCTTAGAACTATACAGGAAAGTGGAAGTAGTTGTGAATGAACCGGCAGAAGGAAACTCTGAGACTGAGTGCTTGGAATTTGGATTTGGCTCTTCTAAATCACCACCACCTTTGCACCTGAGAATACCCCAGGAGTTCTGTGCTTACTGACATTGACAGTTGTTATGTGGGGGATATAAGGGGTCACTGTGATTCTCCTTAGTGAAAGACAGAGCCAGAAAATTCAGGTTAAATATAGCAGTAGTCACAAGGTTAGCACAAAAGGAGAACCTCTTTATAGGTAAGATTTGAGTAACTGATTGTGAATGGTAATAAAGCATAACTATTTTAGTAACTACTTACAAACAATAACATTTTATGGTTAGATACAATTATAATGAGAAGGCAGGAGCCTTGGTTGGGTTTGAGAAACGTTAGAGGTTCAAGAAATATCAAAGGTGTTATTTCTTCTAAATAATAAGTGGTACATGCAAGCAACAGTGGTTGCTAAATATTAATCTGAAACGTGGCTAACCAAAATTGAAATAAACTGTAAGTACAAAATCCATACTGGGTTTTGAAGGCTTATACAAAAAAAGAAAATGTCAAATATTTTTATATTTTATGTGGATTATTATGTTTATATTATTTTTGATATATTGTGTTAAAGAAACAACATTATTAACATTATGTTTAACCAACAATAAACAAACAGAAACCCAAATATAAAGCACAATCCCATTCACAATAGCCAAAAAAAATGAAATACCTTGGCATCTTCCTAACCAGAGACATGAAAGACCTTTACAATGAAAACTACAAAACACTGCTCAAAGAAATCAAAGATGACACAAACAAATGGAAAACTATTCCATGCTCATGGGCTAGGAGAATCAACATGGTTAAGATGTCCATCCTACCCAAGGCAATCTATAGATTTAAGGCAATACCCATTAAATTACCAGCAGCATTCTTCTCAGACCTGGAAATGACAATACAGGAATTCATATGGAAACACAAATGACCTCCTGTAGCCAAAACAATCCTCAGTAAACAAACAAACAAACAAAGTGGGAGGTATCACACTCTCAGACTTTAAACTTTATTATAAAGCTACAATCAGAACAGCGTGGTATTGGTATAAGAACAGGCATATAAACCAATGGAACAGGATAGCGATTCCAGAAGCAAAATCTCAATTTCTTAACCAACTCATCTTTGACAAAGCCTCCACCATCAATCACTGGGGAGAGGAGAACCTATTCAGTTAATGGTGCTGGGAAAACTGGCTGATCACATGCAGAAGATTGAAACAAGATCCCTACCTATCACCATACACAAAAATCAACTCTAAATGTATCAAAGACCTAAAAGTAAAACCTCAACCTATAAGAATCTTAGAAAATGCAGGAGACACCCTTATAGAAATTGGAACTGGCAACCAATTCCTGATCAAAACCCCAAGTGTCCATGCCATAAGAGATAAGATAGGCAAGTGGGACCTCATCAAATTGACAAGCTTCTGCAAAGCCAAAGAAACCATCAGGAGAATAGAGAGACAGCCTATAGACTAGGAAAAAAATATTTGTCAACTGTATGTTTGACAAAGGCCTAATATCTAGGATCTACAAGGAGCTCAAACATGCTGAAAGAAAAAAAACCAAACAGTCCCATTACTAAGTGGGCAAAAGATATGAATAGACACTTCTCAAAAGAAGACATACGAGTAGCCAACAGATATATGAAAACAATGCGCAGCCCTCACAAGTCATCAAAGAAATACAAATTAAACCACACTGAGATACCACCTAACTCCAATCAGGATGGCCATCACCAATAACTCAAAAAACAACAGATGCTGGAGAGGATGCAGGGAAAAGGAAACACTTCTACACTGTTGGTGGGAGGGTAAACTAATAAACCTCTGTGGAAAACAATTTGGCGATTCCTAAAAGATCTAAAAATCAACTTTCCATATGACCCTGCAATCTCCCTACTGGGAATATACCCAGAGGAACTCAAATCATTCTGTGAAAAAAATACCTGCACAAAGATGTTTATTGCAGCATTGTTCATAATAGCAAAAACATGGAGCCAGCTATGCTGCCCATTGAAAGAGGACTGGATTAAAAAATATGGTACTTACACATGATGGAATATTGCACAGTCATAAAGAAGGACAAAATTATGAACTTCACAGCAACTTGGATGGACTTACAGTCTATAGTACTGTGTGATCTATCACAGAAACAAAGAACTGAGTATCACATGTTCTCACTTATAAGCAGAACTTGAACAATTATCATAATACCATATGAAAAGAATTGGCAGTGGGGAAACTTCCAGGGGCTGGGGCAGGGGGAACAGGGGGGTGGGAGGTGGGATTAGCAGTAGAGAGAATCTGCCGGGGATGCAGGGAGGGGTGGGGGGGTGTACACCTCATCAACAAGGGTATCTGTATAACGATCATACCTAACCCTAAAAAACACAAAAATGAAAACATTATATTTAGTTGTTTCTTTTTGCTTTTTTAAGTGTAGTTATTGGAAAATTTAAAATGATATATGTGGCTTACATTTGTGACTGGCATTATATTTCTGTTAGGCAATACTGGTACAGATCATACAAATTTTTAGTGTATATATTTCTTTTAAACATTGAAAAGACTTTAAGTTATATCTTGCAGTCATTCATTTTACTAGATGAGTTTTACCATTTTCTTTGTTACTAGTACAAGGACTATGGTGGCCATGCCTCTTGGATGTCACTTCTGGAAAACAGTACTACTTGGGGAATGGGGTTCTCTCCTCTAGGGAGTAGCAAGGGAACTTTAAAAGGCAGGTTTTTGCCTTTGGATAAAAATATCTTTTTTTTTTTAAAGAGAACATCTTATTCTGTATACTGTGAGAAAAAATATATCTTTAACAAAAATCCCAAGGGTTCTTTAGTTTACCAGTGAAGAATTAGAGTCTCATCTTGGGACAATTTAGATCCTCATTTCTGTTCAGGATTATTTTTCTCTGCTATAGGTCATTGGAATTATTACCTGCCTAGATAGCCAAAGAGGCTACAAGAGCTACGTTGTAATCTTTGTGTATTATTTAAAATTGGATTTGGTTGTGAGTAACAATAAAATCCAACAACTATGGGCTTTAAAAAGAGAGACACTGGTGGGGCGCGGTGGCTCGAGCCTGTAATCCCAGAAATTTGGGAGGCTGAAATGAGAGGATTTCCTGAGCCCAGGGGGTCAAGACTACCTGGGCAACTTGGTGAGACCTCGTCTCTACAATGAAAAAAAAAAAAAATTAACCAGGCATAGTAGTGTGTGCCTATAGTTCTGGCTACTTGGATGACTGAGGCGGATGGATTGCCTGAGCCCAGCAGGTTGCCGCTGGTGTGGCTGTGAGCAAGCCACTGCACTCCAGCTTGGGTGACAGAGTGAGACTCTGACTCAAAAAAAAAAAAGGTGGGGGGGAGAGAGAGAGAGAGAGAGAGAGACTGAACCCTGAGTTGGAATAGTGGCTTTGTTCTACTGTGTCTCAGGGACTCGTTCCCTTTCAAGGTCCTTTCTCTGCCATTGTTACTTGTGGCTGTCTCATAATCTGCGATGACATCATCTACACTGGAGTAGGTGAGGAAAAGGAAGAAATAAAAGAAGAAGGGCAAAGTCTGTGCAACAGCTGTTTCTTAAAGGACTGCCACATGACTATTTCACTTATACCTTATTGGCTAGACATCAGTGTGAATGGCCTTGTGCCTAGCTAAAAACTCTGTGGCTATAAAAGAAAGATACAGTGGATAGTGTGGGATAATTAGTAGTCTTTGCCCATTGTGTTGTTACACATTGTAGACTTTACTTAATAAATTATATGTTATATTACTTTAGAGTTCTGCAGCATAATTACTTCATATAGTGCCTGTGTAGAAAAGCTAAAAAGCTTGTTTTATGTTTCTACTCTGGTTTATACTCTTCATAAGGGAATATTTGGCTCTGATCTTTAAGCAAAGACAAGCTATTTCTGGAGAATAACTGCCATATGTAATATTATATAATAATAATAACAACACTTTACTTGTGGGAAGGGATGAAGCTAATAACCTGCTGACCTGATTTTGTGTACTTTGGACACCAGGATCTTGACTCTAATAGTCAGGTAGGGTCTGCATGATCCTTATTAATATTTAGAAAGAGGTTTTTTTTTTTCCTTTTTTATCTTGAGAATTAATGAATATGACAAAAGGACTTACTGAACATCCCTGAACTCACTTTTTAGAAAGAGGAATGAACGTTTCTGATAAAATCACTGACTTACGGCTGGATCAGGGCCATCTTTTTGACTAATGGGGCCAGCATGCCACATGTCTTCCATGCTCCTGAGGGACTGAGGATCTGAGAAAAAAGTACTGAATACATGTGTCTCCATCCTTGCTGTCAGCAAGTTGCTCCCTGTTCTCTGACTAGAAACTATATACTGCTACTCAGAAGGATGCTCATATTAGAAGTCATCAAGTTTTCAGAAGAACCTTATGTTTTGCTTAGATTTGACTTTCCTGGAGTAATTGCTTTGCTGTATATACCTGTTGCTGTACACAGTTCCCATAGTTCCAGAGCATTTCTGAAATTTGATCTTTCTTTTCAATGGATGAAACCCTGGAATTTGTTTTGACAGCTTCTTCAAGAGTGCTCTAAACTTTTTTTTACTGAACACTTTTGTTAAAGAAACAGCTTTCTCTTTCTCACTTGGCAGGATGATTTTCTTTTCATGGATTATTGCATTAAAGCTTTGAAGAAAAAGCCATTCTTTTAATTTTAGATAAAACATATTTATAGCTCCTTTAAAAGGTCCCCAATTTAACAAATCTGTGTGATCTCTCAAGCTTTACACATATTTTCCCAGATATTTATCAAAGTACATGTCGAGAAAGCATGTGGAATTTTGAGTCAGACTAATTTTGGTTTGAATACTACCTATTTCTATTAGCTTTGCCACGTTTTACTAGCTGTGTGGTCTTGGTTAAGTCACTTACTTATTTGTGAATCCTAGCTGTAAAATTGCTTTCTTAATCTCTATCCTGAAGGGTTATTGTAAGGATGAAAATAATCTGTGTAACGTACTTACTGTAATATCTGATATTAAAAAGAACCTCAGTAACTCTATTGTTATTAATTTAGGCATCAGATCCTAGTCTACATAACACTGGAGATTCTTCCAGTTTACACACTGTCACGTTTTAAAGGAATAATATTTATCATGAGTTAAAGCCTCTCTTTCTTGCTCTTCTTATCCATCCTTTATTTCCTCCTCTTTAATTTCTTTTCCTTTCTTTTTTAAACTTCCCACCTGATGTTATCTCATTCCCAATGTAAAATGTTTCCATTAATTTTGCTTCAGTGGTTCAATATTTTCCGTATTGCCACATTCCTTTGGTTATTACAGGCTAGGACTCAATAACTGGATTTCAAATACTAGGAATGTCAAATCGTCATTTCATTTTCATTCAGCTATAATTGTCAGTTTACATTTTACAGCTTCATGGTGTAGGGGTTAAGCTGAGTGAAGCCAGGCTAGGGTTTCTCCTGGTGTTGACAATAGACTGTTGACAAGATCAGATTCTGAGCCTCTTGTACATTCCTGCTTCTTGTTCTTTTGCCTTGGGGGTAGGGGAAGCAACTGGCAAGTCAAAGCAATGGATGGAGCAGGGTAGGTGTAAAGAGGAGTGAGCCCAGGCTCGGCTGAGTCCTGTTGCTAGGCAACGGCATGCAGGGAGCAGACACATGCATATGCCTGCTAGCATCCTGTTGTCTTAGCAACAGAACATTTGGGTGCAGAGCTGGGGGAGGAGGGGACCTGGGTTCAAAATATTTAAAGTTCTCAGGATCCTAGCATATACTTTGGCCGGAACCCCATGCCCTCATTGTCTTAATTTTTCCACATTCACTGAAGCTGAAACTTCCATCTTTTTAAAAAATTTAGTTCATCACCCAATATTTGTACGAGGTCTTTCCTTAGAGCTCTACATTACCCTAGTCACATCGCAGTTCATTAGAGCCCATCCACCTCCAAGTCCTCTGGCACTTTGCATGGCAGGGCCTATTCTATGGAATTTTAAAATGATCCCTTGCTCTAAGTGCAGCCCTGTGGGACAGAAATTAAATGTTCACTTGTATGGAAATTTAAATGAAATGATTCTAAGTCATTATCATCAGCTCCAAGGCTGTCACTTGTGAGCTTTTCAGTCAGTGACAAAGACTAAGGAAAAGGAAAGAGGACAGGATGGTCTCCCTTCTCCTATTAGACTCTTGTGATGTTCAGGAATTTTTGCATTCTCTCCTGTTTACCAATCAGCCTTTCCCACTCCACCATTCTTCCCTGAGTGTTGGGGTTATGTCCTTTTCATTTCTGGGTTCTTCATCTCTGCCACAGTTTCTGGTACATAGTAGGTGAATTTATTAAACAGATGACCTGGGAACCCATAACAATGTAAAAAAATACGTTGAAACTATCAGTGTGGTATAAAAAACAGTATTAGTTACTGTTTCTACGTGCCTGGCTCTAATCTTGTGCCCTTTGATCACTAGATTAGACTGTCTTGTTCCTGAGACTACCTCCTGCCTTTGGTCCCCTATGTTGGTGACTAGGTCCCTGTCTTGTTCTTTGGAATTTATGTCCTGTTTTGAATACCTGTCATGCCCAATTTTGTATGATTGAGAGTTTAGTTTTTTTCTGTATCACCCAGAGACCTTGTAAACCAGCTTACAGTTGAGGTTCTACCTCTAGCCTTCATATCTTCTCAACTCATCTTATGGGCTCTTCTGCATTTTACTTTATTCTAAAACCTCCACCATTTTATCCTACTGTTATGTTTGTAATCACAAGACCTCTCTGAGGCAATTTGCTTGTCTTGGCTCCCACCTGTTGTCTGTTGTTGCATCGTCTATGAATGCTTGCTGCCCACCTGGGAAAGTGCTTAATTTTAGATCTTTCTCCACTACAGCTAGTCCTTCTATTTCGGAGTGTGTCTGGTGGGATCAGAGTCATTTCTAGTCATCTTCTTTTTTATTTTGATATAAGTACATTTTGCTCTGAAGCCCACTCCTTACCCTCTTGTTATTTCTGTTGCCTTTCACAGAGGATCACACACTCACTGTAAAAGAAACACACACACACACACACACACACACACACACACACACACACACACACACACACACTTCTATAATGTAATCAAATGAATTTAATTATTTGATGCTTTATGCTATTATTTATTTTTTTGTAGCAAACATATATGCTACTAGATGTAGAAATAAAATCTATTTTAAGTAACCCTATTTAATATTCTGGGCAGGGCTAAGCACATAGTATCCAATTAGGAGATTTTTAAAAATTAAATTGAATGTAGGTTTTAATATTTACCAGCAAGTTAGAACTTTCCTTTGCTAAGCCTTTGAATTTCTTCCACTGTGGACATTCCCAACATATGGTCTAGTGTCTCAATGAAATGATTAGGATCCTAAGTAGCAGAGGAAAGACCAGTTCTCTTTAAATGGTGTCTTGTTGATTTGATTCAGTATGGCCAGAATTAGTGTGTATCTCTCCATCTTTGTAATGAAGCCTTACCTACATTCTAGCTTGCCTCCACAGATTTCTTCACGTAAGGATAAAACGATGTGTTGGAATTTGTGAACCTGGCAGGTCAGACATCCAATGTCCCACTTAAGGAAAATTTTCATCCATAAAATCGAAAGTTGTATGCACCATAATTATTGAATCTAGTTAAATAAAGATTTTCTGAGTCAAGCATCAAATATATATATATATATAAATTATATATAAAATTTCTTCACTGGAATCAATGAAGAGAAACACATACATGTGCCAGCATGCCTCTGAGAAGACTCTAAGAGAGGGAGAACAAGCCTGCTACAGGCTCCCCAAGATATTCCTGTGTCTTACCTCTGAACCTTCCTGTCTCTCCTACCAATTCCCTATTCTACAGGAATAGATTCTCATTGCAAATTCTCGTAATCTTTCTTCAGATGATTCAGCAGCTACTCCCTGCTACCTTTGCTTGCAAACATATTGATACATTTACAAAGGTAAATACAAATTTGCATGTTGTACCTGATCAGATCCCCCAAAGGTGGCATGAGGTGGGGATATCCAGAGCTGGAGCAGGATAGAGACATGTCTGCAGCCTTGGCAAGGATTACGGTATCATTGGTCTGGGAAGGAACAGTGGTAGGAAGTTTTTTCTTCCCTAATATTGTGCTAACATTAAGACTGTGTCTGAAAGACTAAATTTTGCAGAATTCTGATTGGAAGAAGTAGGTAGAGCAGCTCTTCAGTGTTGCTGGTCATGAACTTCACTCAACTGAAATATACAAGTCTCTTTTTTTCTGCGTGCTTAGGTATATACAAAGGTGTCATCTGCAAAGAATTAGATCAAACAAGCTGAAATCCGTCCTGTTACAAAAGGTCTGTTTAGCCTAATCAAGGGAATGTGTGGGCCATGTTTACAGCTAATGCCTGCAAATAACTACTGCATTTTCACTGAAAAAAGTGCCCTGTACAACCTCAAGTTCTTGTCTTTCAAACAATGAAAAAAATATAAGCATACGGACATCATCAAAATTTTCCTTCTGTAATTGAGATAGGATTTTAAAAGAAAATGATTTCTTTCAACCACAGCTATAACATAAACTAAGCTGTCACTTTGTTTTTTAGGTGAGACTCCCGAATTTTAAGGAGGAATCAGAGACAAATGCCAAGACACCCCTGAGAGTCCTCCAGAATGATGGAGAACCTCATTTTAGCTCCTTAAGTTGGAAGCATACTGTAGCTTTTCAGCATAGCAGTGGAAGGTACCTTTCCAGGGCATGACTTGATATTGTGGAAGTGGCAGTGAGGCCTCCAAAAACCCCTGCTGTCCTCTTCTCTTCCAGTTCCACAGGGTTCTGGAGATGCAGACAAGGTTCCGCCATGTTACCTCCAACACAGTGTCTAGGACACACTGGGCGGGGAAGTGCAGTCATAAATACACTATGATTTGAAGGTTCTGGCAGATGCCTATGTCCTCAAAACTTAAATTTTTTGTTTGGTTTCATCTGATGCTCCTTTTATGATGCATATATCATATGGAACAACTGCTGCTATGGAATCACCCAGAATAAAAGTGACCCTCTTGGAAATGCCTCCATGTATGCATGGGAGAGTGACAAGCTGTGACTTGTCTGTGCAGTATCCGAGAAATGTGTCCACTGTGCTCCTTGTCACGGTCCGGCTGTGGGGGCAGTACATGCGGGTGATCGCTGTCCATTGTGCAGAAACCCTCTCTTGATTCTTGCATGAAAAAATCACCAGTTCATTCATCACTCATCAATCATTTTCTTCAGTGACTCATCGGAAAGTTTCATTCTTCAGTCCCCCTTTCTGAGGCTGGTAAATAGCATGTCATTCTAGCAAAAGGCGGAGGGGGCGGCAGCCCATCTGGACCCTCAAGTTTGATTTCATATTTATGAAACAGCTTAAATGTCAGTTTGAGTGAAAAACGACACCTTCTCCAGCTTCTCACATTAGTGCCTATGGCTGCTGCTGAGTATTTCTTCCTTTCTACTTTTTTTTTTTAAGGCAGCTTGTGGCTTCCCTACTTGGCTCTTCCAAGGCACAAATGAAAAGGAGGTGGATGGATGGATGGTTGAGTGGATGCATGTTTGGATGAACGGATGGATGGATGGATAGATGAATGGATGGATGGATAACACCATCAAATATCCTCACCAGAGAAGAGAAAAACCAAAATTGAATAAAAGAGAATAAATATTCTGGTCTTATAGGGAGTTTTGGTCAGTGGTGAGGATCTTGAGATATTTTTGTGTTATTTATCTTCTATGTGTTAGGCTAAAAAAAAGTAAATGTAAAAATTTAGAAAATAAAGATTTAGAAAAACAAGACAACTATGAGTATGCTGTTATGACCACTCATAAGGGGGACTCTTTCAAAATCGGAATTATATTTTGGAGGGTAAGTCCCTTGTAATACACTTGAAATTTGTTCCTCCGGATCAAATGGTTAAAGTTTTTAACTGGAAATTTTGAGAAGATTGCATCACGATTTGTAGAAGAAACGACCCAAGTTGTAGCAAACAGGTGACTAATTCTTCCATCATGACAATGTACCTGCCCACACTTTGTTAAGTGTTCAGCAGTTTTTGACCAAAAATGGCATGATTCCCGTGCCTCACCCTCCCTACTCACCCAATCTTGCTCTGAGAGATTTATTTTTTTGTTTCTCCAGATGAAAAAAGTCCTCAAAGGGAAATGTTTTGCTGGTGTGGAAGAGGTGAAATAAAAAATGGTAAAAACACTAAAAGTATAAAACTTGATTAGTTCAAAATTGTTTTGAGCAGTGGAAAATGTGTATCAATAAGTGTATTGTATCAAACGGAGAGTACTTTGAAGGTGACTGAAGTTTAAACATGTAAGAATAAATATGCAATTTTTATAAATAAATCCTGGGTTTTTTTGGTATCCCTTTGTGGTGCATTTCTTCTAGCTCATTTTTAAATGTACATGTAGTTTCTAAACTTCAAAATAAAGTGTGTACACAAAGAACCTTGAACTCTAGAGTAGCTCAGAACTTTAGGACAATTTTATCTTGGACCCAAGAAAGGCTGCCTACGCTGGGAAAAAGACAAGCAGGTTATCAGTGAATGCCCTCAAGGCAGTTTCTATGTGACCTTGGAGTTTAAGACAGTCTCCTTAATGAGGGGTTTTCCTGTTGCTGAAAGGCTGAGGAATTTATACAGCATAGGGAAATGACCTTGTGGTGATGCATAGGGGTTTGCTTGTCCAGGTGCACACCTCTTACATGGAACGTTTGTGTCCCCAAACACACAGAATGGGAATGAGAGTGGGCTCACCTTCTTGCTCAGTAATTCTATCAGGATGAACTAACTGCCTTTCTTCAGCTGTCCACTTGGGGGAAGCCTTAACAGGGAAGAGAAATATCCCTCTTTCCTGGATACATGCACCTTGAGAAATAGAAAGGTTTTAAGGACCTTCTAATGGAATGGAGAAGAGAACAGCAAAGCTAAGGAATGTGTGGAGGGATGTGAGTGACAGGAAGAACACAGGGGTCCCTCTAGCAGTGGAGAAAACACAACCTTGATCAAAGTGGGTCCAGCCTCACTCAACCCTCTCCTCCCTTGGGTGGTGGTCTCTGGCAAGAAGTACTAGCTCTGAGAGGTGGTGGGAAACCCCTCCCCGCAGGGCTGCTTCGTTGAACCTCAGAGATCCTAGACTTGCCAACTCAGTTGTAGCAGACACAGCCATAGTGGTAGGAATAGCGCCAGGGGTGTGGGCAGATCCAGTGATAGGCACTGCACCACAGTACTACATTTTGGTCTTTAGTTTTTGTTATTTATTTGATTTTTTGTTTTTGTTGTTATTGTTCAAAGTAGAGGTATTTAGATGGGAGGGAAAGAATTGCTTCACCATGTTTACACATGGAGCTACGTTTGCCCTTTCTAGAAGAAGATGACCATTGTCCTTCTGGGATGAGGTAAATGGGAAGGGAAACTTCACCTCAGTTTATGGGCAGGTAGTAAGAGTCTTCAAAATCAGAACTTTTAGAACTATTAGTATGTACATTTAGATTGAAGTTTGAACATGTTCCAAACTGAAGAAAGTAACTAGTTAGAGGGGAAAATGATGCTTTTCTTTATAAACTCTGATGTTCTTCCAGGTTTTGTCGTACCCTTTTAACTTAGATTAGAGATTGTTTGAGCATGGGTTTTTTTTTTCCATTAAAATTATGTTTAAATATTTACCCATTACTACCTAGTCTTAGTCATTAATTTTAATGGCTAGTATTTTTAAAAATTTTACTTTATGGATGTGCCTGGTTTTATTTAATTATTTCCCAATCATGGGTTATTTCTAATTTTTGCTGTTATAAATTATACTATGATGAGTATCTCAGTTTATCCTCGCCCCCAACCAAGTTTTGAATTTTTTCTTTGGACTACTTTCCCAGAAATGGTATAATTTGGTTGAAGGGTATGAATGTTCTTGGCCTCTTGATATAAATGAGATGAAGGGGCCAAAAAAATTGCAAAGGACGAAAGTTTTGTTGAGAATTTTACACAATTGCACTAAAGAGGATTAACACAAAAAGTATAGTCAGAATCCAGAGTTCCGACAGAGTCTTTTTTTTAAATTAAATAATTGTGGTTGGGGTGACCTACAACTTCTACTTGGATGTGAACTCAGGAAGAAAATTGGCTCCTGCAAGCTTTAGGGTGTCAAGAAAAAGGAACGTTATTAAATTCAGTATGTTTGCTAGGGCAAGGCCTGGATGAAGGTAGAGAAAGAGAAATTTCCTCCGTCTTGTAAAGTAGAAAGCAGGGAGAAACAGTATGGATGAAAGAGAGAAAGTCATACACTTGCGCTCTTCTGCACTGGGTCACAGAGGAATGCAGTCCCAGGAGGGTGAAACACCAAGGTAGGAGAGGTAAAGGAAAAACCAAAAGGAACCAGTAAATTCAGGGCAACTTTTTTTTTTTTTTTTAAAGAAAGCAGGATTTATTGAGAGGACAGAAAAACTCCAGCAATGGGAGGGGACCCTAAAAGTTGTCCTCAGGGTAACTCTTTGAAGTAATTTAGAGACTCGTGAATTTTGATTGTTTTGTAAAGACATGAGAGGGCAACTTTTTAATAATATCATTCTTTTTTTTGATTATAAGAATACGATCTAGCCAAGCTCGGTGGCTCAGCCTGTAATCCCGTGCCTTTGGGAGGCTGAAGTGAGTGGATTGCCTGAGCCCATGGGTTCGAGACCCGCCTGGGCAGCGAGACCTCATCTCTACAATAAATCAAAAAATCAGCCGGGCGTGGTAGTGTATGCCTGTAATTCCGGCTACTTGGAAGGCTGAGGCGGAAGGATCGCCGCCGGAGCCCAGCAGTCGAGGCTGCGGTGGCCGGGAGCGGCCACTGCACTCCAGTCTAGGCGACCCAGTGAGACTCCAAGTCAAAAAAAAAAAAACAAAACAACAAGAACACGATCTGCAGAAAATTTAGAAAGTATGGAAAAATGTAAAGAAGAAAATAGAACTATCACAATTCTCATACTAAAATAACTGCTGTTAGAATTTCTATTTATTTCCTTTCTAATCTGTGTACACGTGCGCACACATACATACACACACAAACACACAAATGATATCTTGTTGCATATATGGTTCTGTGAATTATTATACCAAAAAGATATATTAAAATGTACTTAAGCTTATTTTCTGTTGGCATTTATATTATTTAAAGTTTTAAAAATTATATCTAGAAATAAGAATATGCTTTTACATTATTTAAGTGTTCTAAAATTTGTTCAGATGATATACCTTGACTTGAAATGTTTGGGTCAAAGGATGAAGGCAGCTTTAAAGCTTTGTCACGTTTAGGCCAATGGGAGTGTGAGCACAGGGGTGGATCTTATCTCACCCTTGCCAGCAAAGGGTTGTGTTTTGTTTTTAAATCTTTGACAGGGACTTCCTTTTAAAGCAGGGAATATCAATTTCCTCTTCACCTTCCACCTCCCTGCTGCAGCCTTAATGCTGAAGTTAATTTTTTTTTCAGGTGAAAAAAAAAAAGGAGTCTTCAAGGAAAGCCAGGGCTAGAAAAAAAGTGATAGCAAGGATACGTGCTGGGATAGGACTGAAGAGAAGTGGATTATGAAACTCAGAGGCTGAGTTTTGTCAGTACTTTGCATTATTTAAAAGTATCAAGTGACAAAGAAAAGACGCTATCAAGACTTCTTGATATTGTAATATTATGAGAAAGAGAGTGTGAGAGAGGGTCAACTTTGGTCTAGAAAAGGAATGTTGCCTCAAATCCATTTTGAAATGGGTGGGATATAAAACCCCCAAAATGTCAATAAGTAATTATTCTTCTATTTTAAATAAACTTAAAATCCTCTGGCTAACTAGCACTCATTAGGAGATCTGAATATTGGAAAATTCAACCATCACAATCTTTAGTACTCATGCAATTATATTTAATTTCTATATTAGGTTTATAACCCTATTCAGAAATATGCCTTATATTTTTATTTTATAATTTTTGTTTATGTCTAATATCAAGTGAACTTTTTTCCTGAAACTGGCTGCCTTTTTCAAGTACTGATGATAGATTAGTTTATTAATATAGTCTTGTTTGGAAAACAGTTCTCTAAGACTTTGATGTAAAATACACACACACAAAGTCTCTGAAAGCAGCTTAGCATGGTAGAACGAGCATTTCTAATGTGGGTCCCTTCTCATTTTTCTTAATTTTTCTCAATCACACTAGTTTCATCCCTAGACTTTGACAATACTTTTCATTTTATATTTATGCTATCTAATCTTATAATCACATGTCCCTTTGGACCACCATATGATTTTGTGTCTTCAGGCTAAATTTGCCTTCAAAAAACCTCTGACTTTTTTTCAACTGCCTTAAGACCCGGGTAGTAAGGCTATCAGAGGTGAGATACCAGGTTAATGATCACTGTTTTTTCTGTCCTGTGGTGAAGGCATGACAGCCATTTAGAGCAGGGACAGCACAAAAGGAGACTTCCCACCCTGTTTAAAAAAAAAAAAAAAGTCTCTCATTTTCCACTAATGACAGTCTCATTTAAGTTAGTATTTCTTAATTTTGTTCAGTTGGCAAAACACCTGGAGGAAGTAGTGTCCTGAGAAGAACTCCATAAAATATTGATATACTTAATTCCATTTGCAAACTAAGAACACTTAATCAGCAGAAAATATGACTGTATCATACACTGCAATATGAAATCACTTTCATGATCACATAAGGTCAAGGAACTATGGAAGTCTCGCAGTTTTTCTGTTAACATTAATGTAGTACTTAATAATTTGTTTTCCTTAAACATAAAACTTCAAACTTTAAGAACCTTGGAAAATGCTGAAGACGCCCTTATGGAAATTGGAATAGGCAACGAATTCCTGATCAAAATCCCAAAAGCCCATGCCATAAGAGATAAAATAGACAAGTGAGACCTCATCAAACTGAAAATCTTCTGCAAAGCAAAATAAACCATCAGTAGAGTGGGGAGATAGCTCACAGAATGGGAAAAAATATTTACCAGTTGCATATCTGACAAAGGCCTAACATCTCGGATCTACAAGAAACTCAAATGTACTGAAAGGAAAAAAACAAACAGCCCCATTAAAAGTGGGTAAAAGACATGAATAGCCATTTCTCAGAAGAAGACATACAAGCAGCCAACAGACACATGAAAAAATGCTCAGCCTCACTAATCAGAGAAATGCACATCAAAACCACATGGAGATATCACTTAACTCCAGTAAGAATGGTCACCATTAATAAAACAAAAAACAACAGATGCTGGTGAGGATATGGAGGAAAGGGAATGCTTCTACACTGTTGGTGGGAATGCAAACTAGTTCAAACTCTATGGAAAACAGTGTGGTGATTCCTAAAAGAACTTGAAATTGGCCTTCCTCTGACCCAGCAATCACCCTTCTGGGAATATACCTTGAGGAACTTCAATCACTCCACAAAAAAGATACCTACAAGCATATGTTTATTGCAGCACAATTCACAATAGCAAAAGCATGGAACCAACCGTGTTGCCCTTTGAAACTGGACTGTATTAAAAATAATGTGGTACATATACATGATGGAATATTATGAAGCCATAAAAAGGACAAAATTATGAACTTCACAGCAACTTGAATGGATTTAGAGTCTCTAATCCTTAGTGATATATCACAGAAAAAAAGAATTGAGTACCACATGTTCTTACTCATCAGTGTATCCTAAACATTTACCATAATACTATAAGAAAGGATTTGGCAGTGACCAAAAACTGACAGGGGAAGTGAGGCAGGGGGACAAGAAACATCAATAAGGATACCTGATCTCAGACCAGGCAGAGTGGGGACCAAAGGGAGGCCCCAACTTTACCTGGATGATGACCACTGTAGACCTAATCCTGAATTGTACCCGACATCTTTAAAAGAAAAAAAATTGTCTTCTCATCTGCTAAGACTCACCAGCAGCAAAACTATGGCAGAAATGAGAAATATAAAAAACTTTTGATTTTGCTATGGAACAAAATTTAAACTAGAAAATTTATATTCATTGAAATGTCTTTTCATTGTGAATTCATATATAAGCAACTACCATTATTTGATTTTAGCAAAAAAAAAAAAAAAAAAAAAAATTTAAGGTTAGCTTTGCTTGAAAACTACTAATTTATTCTATTAACCTCTTCTTTTAAAATGCAGACATCTCCTTAGAGGTTAAACTGAGCTCTAGTAACATCTTAATGTGAATTACTTTAATCAGATAGTCACCTAATGTCTAGCAAATATCAGCTGCTCTGTCATATATGTACCTCTCCTTAGTTTATAAGTGTGGTTTTCAAATGTCTACATTTTACCCGCAGATTTCTTAGCCTCAAATATATAACTTCTTTTTCAATCTCCCAGGGAACCCCAGGTTTATCTTGGAGACTTCCTCTCCTTCACCTTTTATACCTTTCTCCTTTTAAAAAATTTATCATTTCATGCTTTAAAACAAACCATTCCAGCAGCTGGTAGCTTATGACAACAATAATAATTTATTTTTCCCATGATCTTGAAATATGGGCAGGGCTTAGAGAAGAAAGCATACCTCCACACCATGTGGAGTCAATTGGGCAACTCCTCTGAAGGGCTAGAGTATTCACATTGGAAATGATTCCTTCCCGTGGCTGGCAAGCTAGTGTAGGCTGCAGGCCATGAGCAGTGGCGTGCTGGAGCTGGCTTGTAGTGATTCACAAAGTCGTTTGTGTGCATCTATTTCTCAAATTTGTTTTAGTGGCATTATGTTTGTAGTTTGAACTCAATCATAATGAGGGTGTTTACACCATGGTAATTGACAGATGCTACCAATCAGAGTTTTCTCCCCCCAAAATACACACATATGGGAGTTGGTGGTTCAACATTTAACAGCATGTCATTAGCTGGGCTCTTCGTTAGGGTTGAGTGTCAGGGTCTCAGAATCTCTCGTTGTGGGCTTTTCCATGTGTCCTGGACTTCTTCACAGCAAGGTGACAGGGTTCCATGAATGAACATTTCAAGAGAGGGAGTATCTGACAGAAGCTGTATGTATTTTTGTGGCCTAAGAAGTCATATAGTGTCTGTTCTGTTGCACTGTATTAGTCTAGGTAGTCACAAAGACCTTCTGTAGTTCAAAGGGAAAGGATACATACTCCATGTTTGATAAGAGAATAACAAATTATGAATGAACATGTGAAATCTTGTGACCATTTTTAGAAAATACAACCTGCAATACCATCATAGCCAGTCAATCAGATGTGAATCCTATTGTTCAATATGCCTTGGGAATCTATAAGGATAATTTATATACATGAAAAAAAGGGCATGGGATCATACAAATTGTGTTGAGCTGTATGAGCAAAGCAGAGGAGGTGATGAGAAACAAATGTACTCAGCACATGGGGGAAGATTACATTGTTTGAAGTAACAGATTTGTCTTGGTGAGTACAAAACACTAAAGTTAGTGAGGTAGATTACAGCAAACTTTTGGGTGTCCTCTGTATTAGTTTTCTATTACTGTGTAATAAGTTACTGCAAACTTGGTGATTTAAAACAACACACATTTATTATCTCATAGTTTCTGTAGGTCAAGGACACTAAAAGTTTTAACTGGGTCCTCTGTTCAGGCTTTCTCAAGGATGAAATCAAAATCCTTATCTGGAGACAATGACCTGGTTCCAAAGCTTCCTCAAGCTGTTGGCAGAATTCCTTTTTTCCTGGTTGTAAGACTAAGGTTTCCCTTGTCTTGCTAGCTGTTGGCTGTGACCATTCTTAGCACCTGAGGCTGTTCTGAGGTCCCTGCCACTTGCCTCTCTCCATCTCAGCAATGAGATGAAAAATCTTCCCTCACATTAACACTCTGACTTCTCCTTTTGTGACCAGTTGGAGAAATCTCCCTGTCCTTTAAATCTCATGTGATTAGGACAGGTCCACCAGGATAATTTCCCTTTTAAAAGTCAATGGTGCCACCTAGCATAACCTAATCATGGAGTAAAACACATCAAGTCCACAGTTCTGGGGGTTGTTCTGGGGGTTATTCTGGGAGTGTGAATGGGACATCTTGGAGACCGTTTTAGAATTCTGCCTACCCAACCTGGAATGACAGACTGAAGATACTGCCTGCCTGAGTTTTTAATGAAACTTGTCCAGCAGTGTGCTGGCCCTGTGACTTTAGGTGTGTCATTTAAATTATTCAAGGCTCAGTTTCTTCATTTGGGAAAAAAGATAATAACAATATTACTAGCTTCTCTACCCTACAGGGCTGTTATGGAGCTCCAGTGAGTTAGTGAATGTTACAGGATTTTGGAAAATGTCGTGTTTGTTTATTTTGTGTTGAAGACACAAAAGGTCTACATGTGGAATCTTACTCTTCCATCCAGTCTCAGTTTAAATTCTATGTCTTTCACTTTTCTTGGTGTTTCTAGCAATCCTACCACTCCCTGATCTCGCCTAACATTTTATCTATCTTTCTTTGTACTATTTTATATATTTTTCAGTTTAGTGTAGTCTTCTTTTCTGTTTTATCTTGTGAGCTTTTTGAGGGCCTTTGCATTGGTCACAGAATGTATAAAAAACCTAGCCTAATGCCTCCCACACAATAGGGGCTCTTTTAAATATTTGAGTGAAGAATGAATGAAGAATGAAAATGAATGAATGGCATAGCAAATAGCATTAGAGTCATTATTAAATGAAAGAGCCAATAAGCTATGACATGGTCTTTGGCATAACACGTGTCAGATTGCCACCCAAGTGTGAGTTCTGTGGAATCAGCAAACATTCTTCCCTCTGGTCTTGGTACTGTGTCTGTCTCAGAAATATTCAGTGGACAGTGAATTAGCTCTGGTGTGGCTCTCATGAAAAAGGCTCTCGCTGATGCAATTCCACAGCCTCACCCTGCCTTATGCTGTTTCCTGTCACCAATGCAAGTAGGACTTGGAACTCTTATATGAAGGATCCAGCAGGGGTTATAACCTTAGCTCTCATGGCTGAACACACCTCTGTATTTTGACTGCAAATGATCAAAAAGCCTGAGTTCCAGTGACAGTGCTATTAAACCCACTGCTGTCCCCATTCCTGAATACTGAGGTGGCCTTTCTTCATAGTAGTTCAGACTTTTAGCAGGGAGCAACCTCAGAGGGCTTTTGAGGCAGCCTCACCTCCCGCAGACTCAGGGATAGCTTTTTGTCCAGGGCAATCTGGATTTAAAATGCCACAAGGAGACGGTGTCAAAAAGGAAACTTAGAAATCACTGTTCTGCATTGTCTGTAATTAAGTGTAAATCCAGTCAAGGTGGCGGTGAAGTGATAAAAATAGCAGGGTTATTATGTTCATCTTTAATGCATTTAATATAACAATAGATTATTTCATTGTCATTAAATGAAGGGAAAGTAGGAGGATCTAATTCTATCTCCAGATTCCTTAATAAGTACTTCATTGTCAGTGAAATCATTTACATTGTTCAATCTCCAAATAAAAGAAAAGAATATACAGCGGTCATGCACATTCACCAAGAGCTGAGGCCCGTGGAAGGACTTTAGGCCCTGGAAGCACGGTCAGCCTGCACCTGGGAAAGAGGGTGGCAATGAACTGCTGTTTGTTCTGAAATGAAGTGCTTCACTGTGGTGGAATCAGGGAGGTAGTGTTTTGGTGAGATGGAATTGACAAATGCTTCACTTTATCCACCTCCTCACAGCCCCATAAACGTGTGATTTTGTGGCAGCATTTGGAGATGAGATTTTCTACTGTATAGGCTTCTTGTCAGGATGAATGAAGACCCTGTTTGCCAGATTGCATTAGCGTCCGTGGCCTGTAGGCGGAGCTTTTGCTCTAGATTGGATCACCGGCAGGTTCAAGGCCGGAGACGCTTTTCCGGCTGACGTCTGCTCTGGGCATAGCAGAGGGCAGTCTTGGGAAATCTGCACTCGGGGACACCTAATCGAAGAGCCCCAACACAGATCTCGTCATGCCAGATCCACACATTCTCAGTATTTGCTAATCAGCCATTAATGTGCTATCGATAGGCAGTGCCCAAACAGACTCACAGGGATGGCTACATTGCTGCTGAAGTTTCTAGCCTAAGAAAACAATTTTTTGTTTCATTTTTTTTTTCCTGGAAGTCCTTAGAGATCCAACCTCTTAGCTTAAGGGGCTTACAAATTATCAAGGATCATGGGTTTGTTGAGGAGTTGAAAGGGAGAAATCATTTGAGATCCACCTTTTTTATTTTTGAGAGATAAAGATAATATATATCATGTTTAAAAACATTATGTTAGGTCGATGGAAAAAAATATTCTGTACTGTCCGATATGGTCACTGCACTGCCAGCCACATGTGACTATTTCAAATTAAATTTAAATGAGCTAAAATTAAATAAAATTAGAAATTCACTTTCTCGGTTGCACTAGGCATGTTTTCAAGGGCTTACAAGCTACATGTGACTAGTGGCTACTGTACATCGCAGATAGAGACAATTTTCATCATTACAGAAAGTTTTATTGGAAGCACTGGGATAGATAAAAAGAAAGATAAGTAGAGACTGAGAAGAAAAGGAGAGAAAATTGAATATGGAGGGATAAGAGTCCAGACAATGGTCTAGGTCAACTGACAGAGAAAAGTCGGAGAGAAAGTGTGAGAATTACAGAGTCAGACACACACACACAGAGGGAGACTGAAAGTCACAGATAGACTTGGCATATCTAGGAATTGCTGTACACAGAGTCAGAAGGAGACTTTCAGAAAGATATTCTAATTTATGGAGCCTTATATGATTCCATAGATAAAGGCTTTTTAAATCATACTGCATTTTTACAACTATAAGCAAAGTATGTCTGGATGATATAACTTCTTGGTGCTTTTCATGTTGTCAAGATGAAAATAAATGAAGAGTTTCTCTTGGCTCATAGATCGCAGATTATTGTACCTAATCTATGTAATGCCTATTCAATTTGTTGGAAAATTTAAAAAAAGAAATCTTTCAGGTAGTTATTTAATATATAAAAGATGAAACCATTAGTGTGACTTATGCCCACTGAGTTAGCAAATTATTTTGGTGCCACATAAATAGATTTGAAGAGTCATGGGACTAGAAGTGACTAAGAAGACTGGTTTGATAGTGAACTATATGAGTACAATATCTACCTTACATGAAAAAACTCTTAAGAATTTGGATTTTATAGCTACACTTTATAACAATTCTAACATCAGTTGGCCTGTCAAAAGGTTTTTTTCTCTTTGCTAACCAATAGTTTAAAAATTTTTTTGGTCATACTGTACACCTATTGCATTTTGATATTTTGTTGGTGTCTACTGAGAAAATGAAAATTGCTTTTGCTGTCGTAGTCCATATCAGAGTTCTTGGAACTCTGAGGACCGTTAGGGGAATAATAACATTGAGGGTTCGAGCTTCCTTCTAGCCCTTAGCTTTTTCCTTGTAAGTTTTGTTATACTTACTGAAGTCATTTGACAGGTAAGGCCAGCAGACCTGAATGTTTTAACTTTTCCCTCTCTTTTTAACACCCAGTCCCCAATTTTCTAATGCTAGCAAGTTGAATTTATCATTATTTTTCCTAGCATGATTAGGCACTGAATAATTGGCTCATAACAAGACTCCTCCTACCTCCAATTCTGATCATGCTAGGAAAAAGTCACCATGCAGGTTTATTAATTTACAGCTGAAGAAAAACCTGGCCTGAGACTGTGAGTCACTCAGAAAAGCGCATGACAGTTCAGAAGGTTTCTTGGTGAATATAGAATCAGAGCTGATGTCCTCAAGGGACAGTGCTGTCAAGCCTTGGTAGCTTGATGAATTGTCTCTCTCCTCCCGGGAGATGTTTCTGTTTGAAGGGCCAGAGCATTTCCAGTCTAAGCACCCTCATGCCCAAGCGAAGCAGGAGAGACAGCTCTCTTCTTTGATGACCATTGTCACCTGCCTTTTTTTCTGTATCAGTCTTTCCCTTTCTCATTTAGCATCCTTTTGTAACAGTTTACAGTTGACAAGTTTACAGATTACTTTTAATTAATTACAGTTCAGGTTGACTACCTTCTAGTGACATTTAGGGAAGTATTATAAACTCATTTAGTAGTACATCACCAAACCAACTTGTAGGATAGATTTCTTCTGGGGAAGTTTTTGTTTAAGGCTTTTTTTTTGGACAACTTTTCATTCGTTCATGTATTCACTTATTCAGTATTTACTAATTCTCCCTCTTGCTAGACATCAAGAGAAACTCTTCGATTATAAAGATGAAAAAAATTCTTCCTGCTTTTGCAGAGACTCATAAGCAAATAATTTCACTTTACAAGTTCTAAAGTAGAGAGGTACAAATGATTGGGGGAGCATGAAGGAGGACTTGGCTGAGTGTTTTGAAGAGTTCGTGCTTATAAACTTCATTTTCTATGAAAGGTCTTCTTTGGTGTCTGCTTTTCTAACTTTGTGTTCTCTATTTTGGGATTAATTATAATAATGAGAATAATAGTGATATTAACTATTATACCTTAAGCACCTACCATGCGCTTGACACTATCTCTAGCACAAAGTAAATGTTATCTAATTTAATCTTCATAACAACCCCTGAAAGAAGATGTTATTTTTAAAGAGAAAACCAGGACTCAGAGTGGTTAGGTACTTGCCCAAGATCATGCCAGAAATGGGTAGAGTGGGGCTTAGACTGAAATTCTGATGGTCACTCACATGTTCATCTCACCATGTCACATGCCACCTACCAGCCATTAGTCCTCCGACTGTGACTGTACTAACTGGAATAGGATAAGGGGTATGTGGATCTGCTGGGGGCTCGCCAACCATTTGGGTCAAATGAATCGATTATCTAAAGCTGAAACCTTCCATTCTGAGACACTGTGCAGGGAGGCAGACACATTCAAATTGCCTTGTGAAAGTCAGATGATGACAACTGAAGTAAACACATTGCAATGATGAGACTGGCAATCTTACTCTTAAGAGTAAGCCAAGTCCTTACACTCAGCCAAGTCCTCCTTCATGCTCCCCCAATCATTTGTACCACACCAGAAACATGCTATGCGTTTAATAAATTTTGCAAGCATTTGTGAGGTCCTCAGAAGGACAGCGTGTTTGTTTGGTGAGTAGAGGCAGGACTGGAAACATGCTTGCCTGCCACAAATGCATCTGTCCTGATGGAGCCCATCATGGCCCCAGTTGTCTCATCTCAATCGAGTGAACTGCTTGCTTTCTCAATTACCTCATAACATGTTAGTCTGATTCACTGAGGTTAACAGAGTAGGTTTGGGCTTCCTGTGAAACAACTGAGATGCGGGATGTGAGGAGCTTTTAGTTGCATTTAAAGGACGTATCTTGGAAGAGCACAGTGGATCTATGGAGGACTCACCAAAGAAGTTCTTATTTTCTCTGAACCTCAATATCCTCATCAGTAAATATTTATTGCCTTCTGTCCCTTCTGTCGTAATTCATTGCTGCTTCCAAAAGCTAATGCCTTATGCTCTTGCTCCCCTTGTCCTCCTTTAATATCCCTGGCTATCCTCTCTAGTTTCTGACTGCTTCTTGGCCACCTTCTGCCATATATGGGAAGTGAAGCACATCGATAAGGACTTCCCTATAATGCTGCCTCCGGAAAAGTTTCCACCATCTATAGGGCAAGATTAGAAAAAGACCAGAGGGCACCCAGCATTCCTTTCCCTTCTATCTTCCACTTCAGGAAAGGGAAGGAACCTCATCCACAGGAGTAGTTGTTAGGTCAGCACAGAGCAGAGGTTCCTTTCCATGATTAACATGCATACATGCTCCTGCCACCCTCAACATACACAGGTATACACACATAGGGTCTACTCACCATATCTGTATTTCAACTCTCTCTGGGAAGACCTTTGCATCATTGTACTCAACACGGGGAGAAAGACAACACAGTTGTTTGACTGACCCATCATGCCCTCTGCTGTCTCATAAATGAAAAAAACAAAAACAAAAACAAAAACCTGCAAAACTTAGAGACCAAAGGATTTGATTATGTCACTCCTTTACCATGCTGCATCTTAGAGTTTGGTGAAAACTTGCATGGGTTTGTGGTTGACACTCCGAGCTTAGATTTAGAAACGTGTGTTCTCCTAAATTTGCTTTCTATTAGCTAAGAGACTTCAGCCATTTATGTAATTTATTCTCACTTTAATTTCCTCTTCTGTCAAATAAAAATAGTAAAATATGAAGAGGGACCCCAAAAGCAAGAACTTAGTTTTAGTATTATTCTTCCATGTTTAAACTTCAGTCACCTTCAAAGTACTCTCCGTTTGATGCAGGACATCTATCAAGACACTTTTCCCACTGCTCAAAACAGTTTTTGAACTTGTCAGTTTTGATGCCTCTTAGTGCTTCTGCTGTTTTTTGTTTCACCTCTTGCACATCAGCAAAATGTTTCCCTTTGAAGCTTTTTTCATCTGAGGAAACAAACAGAAGACACTAGGTACAAGGGCGAATGAATAGGGAGGGTGAGACATGGAAGTCATGCTGTTTTTGGTCAAAAGCTGCAGAACACTCAGCATAGTATGGGCAGGTACGTTGTCATGGTGGAAGAACCAGTCACTTGTTTGCCACAACTCAGGACATTTCTTCTGCAAATTGTGATACAACATTCTCAAAACTTCCAGATAAAAAACTTTGATTGACTGTTTGATCTGAAGGAACAAATTCTGAGTATACTACAAGGGGCCTCTCCTCTAAAAGATATTTCTGGTATTTTTTTTGGGGGGGTCCCCCTAGTATACATATTTTTACCTTGCCCTGGTGAAGCTAGATTTAGATAATGGGTGAAAATCACACGTAAATACTAACACTAAAAAAAACCCAAAAAACAAATTAGAGAAGGTCAATCCTCTATCCAGTACTGTTAGTAGGAATTAATCTTGCAGGAAAGACACAAAGGAAGTTTGTTTTTCCTTTTCTGAGCATGAACTGATGTCTAGAAAGAAAATGGAAAATATATGTTTTAAAGCTTGTGTAACTTTGGGGCTCTATGGGCATTTATTAATACTAATAATTCCTTACATTTGGAAGGCAGTGTTGTGGTTAACAGCATGGGCCTTCAAGCCATACATCCTAGGTTTACATCCTGGCTCTTGTGTGGGCTTTGCCATGTCTCCTGATTGCTCTGTGCCTTGGCTTTTCTATAAGATATGAGGATTACAATAATTATAGCCCCTGATAGTACTGTTGTAAGGATAGGTGAATGAACATATGTAAGTTATTTAGAAGTCTGCCTGGCATGTATTAGCTCTTACTATTACTACTGTTATTTCACTTGAACCTTTTCCAGGAATGTTTTATATTAAATTTCTTTGATTGTCATCACAAAAACCTTGAGCTGCAGCAGCCACATTTTACAAGTAAGGAGACTGATGGCTGCAGCCGTGTCTTCAAGTTCACACAACTAATGAATGACAGTATACTAGAGCAAGTATCCTGGGCTCTTCTCAATATGCTTTAACTATTATCTCTTAGATCTTAATATTGGAAAAAAGGCTGAAGACTCAATCACAGTCAACCTATTTAGCAATTAATCAAGACAAATTCATTGTTTAGCTAAGAATCAAGACTTTAGATTTGTAATCAGAATTTTTAAGTGGTTTAGGAACTTCATTAAGTGAAATTAACTTTTATGCTAGTTGTATTTAAAGCACTTAGGATTAATAATACTAATTCTTTTAAAAAAAAACAGTATTCATTTTACTAGTTAAAATTTGTACCCTATTTCCACAGTTCAGATTCCAGTTGAAATAAGAGCTCAGTAAGGTATTTAGTGATTAAAATAAAAGTTTTCCTAACTCAGTGCTAAGCAACTCTCTTTTTATTCTGTGAAAGATAATCCAGGATAAATAAATAAATATATAGATATTTATCCTGTATATATTTACATGTAATTTTTATTTCATTCAGAATGAAAGTAGGTTTATTAGGTCCCTCAGGGGTAAATGTGTGCTTTTATAACTTAGCTTACCATCGTTATTGAATATGAAAATGTCAGTGAAATATATGGCACTGAGATTTAGCCATTAAATGTTATTTTGGGGGCATATCTAAGTTCATTTTGAAATTGGTTAAAGAGTGGGAACTTGATGGCATGTGACTGAGGGATGGGAGTAACTCTTAGATTTAAATAAAATGTGAGGGGTGAAACATCCCAGGGCAGCAGGAACTAGCCGGTAGATCTCAAGGGACTCCGAGTCTGGCTAAAATCTTCCTTTGTTCCCAAATTCAAGAATAAACTTTTATGCATTATTTCATTTTTTACTTTCTGACAAGAGAAATTATATGCATTCACCCAAAGAGATCTTTTTTAAATTCTAAAATTAAACCTAAGTAGACATTTATGTGATGAGAATTTATATAAAGAATTTTAACACAGTGGACAGTATCTTAAATGACAGCCCTTATTTAAAAAAAACATTAAAATCTTTCTTAAATAAGCAATTCTTATTTCAACTCTCTATAGAGGCAGAAGACATAATATTAAATCCCTACTTATAAAAGCTTTTTTTTTGCTTCCTTCTTCCTTCTTTCCTTTCTTTTCTTTTTCTTTCTTTCTTCTCTTGAGAAAGCAATGAGAATGATCTAAGGTGGTACATAGTTACTGTGGTTTCTGATAATTTAGCTTAAGGTACAGTGGAACTTGAGAATCTAGAATAGGGTTGAGAACTCCCATATCAGTTGGGGCCTGATCAGTAACATCAGGCATGGCAATGGCTGATAGGAGACCATGAACCCTATCCAAACAGGAAAGCTACCTCTTAGCCTTAGGGCTGGGGTGATTGTGAACCACTATCCTCAGATCCTGATCTTTCAAGAAAAGTAACAAATTTAGATTATACATTAAACCTTTTCATTTCTAAATATTGGCAACTAATTCATATTTAAAAAATTATTTGTGTCATGTGCAAAGTCACATATACATGACGGTTAATTATTGTAGCATTGTTTGTGCTGGCAAGTTTGGAAATAGCCTAAATCTTCAGTAGTAAGAGACAAAATAAATTGTGGCATAGCATTCAATGAAATATTATGCTGGTGTCAAAAAGAAAACACAAAGAATGATATGAGAAGATCTTGATGTCCTGATATGGAAATCTCAAAGAAATTTTTAATTGGAAAAATCGAAGTTCAGGAGTATGTGTAGTATGCTTTATTGTGTAAAAACAAATAAGGAAAAGAGAATGTGATGTGTATATGTGTGTGTGTGGGGTGTGTGTGTGTGTGTGTGTGTGTGTGTGTGTGTGTGTGAGTGTGTGTTAGCCTGCTCAAACTACCATGGACTGGGTGGCTTTAAAAGAGAAATTTAATTTCTCATGATTCTGGAGGCTGGAAATTCATCATCAAAGTACCTTCAAATCTGGTTTCTGGTGAGGGCTCTCTTTTTGATTTGTAGATAGCCACCTCTCCCTGTGTTCTTACATGACCAGTCCCTCTGTGCTCTTGCAGAGAGTGAGCTCTGGCTTCTCTTCCCCTTCTCATAAGAATGCTAATCTTATCAGATCAGGGCTCCACCTCTGTGACCTCATTTAACTTTAATTACAAGTACCTTCCTGAATGTCCTGTCTCCAAATACCTTCACTTTGTGGGCTTGGGTTTCAACATGTAAATTTGGGGGGAGAAGATACAATTCAGTCCATAATTCACTCTCTCTCTCTCTCCCTCTGTATACATACATATGTGTGTGTGTCTGTGTGTATAGTTATGTATATATAACATATGTATATATATATATATACACATATATTTTATTTGCTTGTAAATGCACAGAATATATTTAGAACAGTAAAATACAGTTAATAACATTTCCGACTGGGGTGGGAAACTGCAATATGCTGAACACTGCACTCCTTTTTGTGTTCCTCCTCTCAGAGGAACTGATGTCATTCATACATTGTCCAAATGTAAGCTCTGGACTTGTCATCTTACTCACAGAGGAGGCAAACCCTCTCTTCTACATGCAGTTGCTGCAAGGATGCCTACTTCCACAGGCAATATTATTTTTCCAAAAGAGTTTTGGATCTTTAAGTGTGTGTAACTGCTTGCTTGAGACCCCAAAGTTCTGCCCCATATAACACAATACATAAAAGAATATCAAACACTAAAAGCAAAGAAATTGTGACTTACTGAATTAATCATCCCCATTCCAGTTCCGTTTCATTTATCAATGAAGAAACAGGCATATTTGTGCTGCATGTTAAAGGTTTAGCTTGAGTCTCCTCCTCTATATAGGCAGAAATCTCATCCCTTGAATGCAAAGAATTCCATTTTCTCTTCCACCCATTCCTCTAACCCCTCCCCTGTCCATCACAATGCCCCCATATTCAAGCCAAAGTTAGGTGTTTACTACTAGCTTCAGCATATGGTTTCTCTGATTCATAGATTGAGAAATCCAACTTATTAAGCAGCTTCTACTTCCGTAGGAGTGGGGTGGAGGTGGTGGCGGAAACAGCTGCTATTAGTGGACTTCCTGCAAAACATTAGGATGCTCTTTAGGTGAATTTCTCCAGATTTCATGGAACAAGAAAAGCATTGGTGACAATTGCTTATCCACTCACAAGTCTGGGTAAAGGTATGAAAAAAGAAGGATAGTTCACTCCCCCTGGCAATAAAAACTATCTGTGTTTAAACGATTTTTTAATTTTAAATATGTGGGGTACAATTCAGGGTTAGGAACACAAAGGTTCATTATGCAGGTACCCTTGTTGATGAAGTGTGCTGCTCCTCCCCCAGCAGATTCCCACTACTGCCAATCCAGCCCCCGCCCTCCTCTGGCAGTTTCCTACTACTGCCAATCCCTTTCTTATAGCATTACAATAGTTGTACAAGGTCCACTTATGAGTGAGAATATGTGATACTTGGTTCTTTGTTTCTGTGATAGAGCACTCAGTATTATAGCCTCTAAGTCCATCCAAGTTATTGCAAAGTTCATAATTTTGCCTTCTTTATGGCTGCATAATATTCCATCGTGTTTATGTACCACATTTTTTTTTTACCCAGTTCTCTTTCGACGGGCAGCACTGTTGGTTCCATGTTTTTGTGGATTGGAAGAATCAACATTGCTAAGATGTCCATCCTATCCAAGGTAATCTACAGATTTAAGTCAACACCCATTAAATTACCAGCAGCATTCTTCCCAGACCTGGAAATGACAACACAGGAGTTCATATGGAAACATAAACGACCACAAATAGCCCAAACAATCCTCAGTAAAAAAGAAAACCAAAAACCAAAAACCAAAACCCCAAAAAAACAAAGTGGGAGGCATCAGGCTACCAGAATTTAAGCTTTATTATAAAGCTACAATAATCAAAACAGCCTGGTATTGGTACAAGAATAGACATATAGGCCAATGGAACAGGATAGAGATTCCAGAAGCAAAACCTCAATTTCTCAACCAACTTATCTCAACCAACCTGACCCGTCTTGGCCAGGGTGATCTGTTGCAAGTTTAGCTGCTCTCTTTTTTTCCTTCATGTGATTCACCTCTCCTCCAAAATGCTCCTCATTGTTTCTCAAATGCTGTTAAACATGAAAAATACCATGTTGGACCCAGGGCTGGGTTCCATGTAGTGTGGTCTTGGCACTGGCAAACTGAAGAGGTACCTTTTTTGAAGACTCTTACATAAACTGTGTTCAGTAACAGATGCTACTCAGAGGGAGGTTACCACTGCCCCCATTCAGAGACGCCACCACTGCCCCCATCCAGAGACTCTGCTTCCGGATTCCCAGGGGCTAGACAGCCTAGTGAAAGTGAACAAGGGCCTCGATTCTCAAATGAAGGTGAGCCTGGGGCTACTTTTGGAAATTCATGACACCCTTTTCCCCTTGAAGAAGTGAGGTGACTGCCATCTTTCCTCCCCTTTCCTATGCTGTCACGTAGAAGGTGTGCTTCCTCCTTCCTCCTCCACTTTCTTCAGTAGTTCCACTCTCTTGGGCTTTCCTTGTCCGAGGCTGGGTTTTATTCATTCTAATTGTCTTTATTCCCATTGGCTCTAGCAGTTCCGTTTTGGAAACTGAGGAAAAACTGGGGAAATCAGAACAATATTTATAGTTTAGTTTCTGGTATGTTGTACCATGATTATATGAGAGGCTAACATTAGGGGAAACTGGGTGAGGGAGTATACAAGAACTCTCTTCTCTCTTGCAACTCTTCTGTATGTCAGAATTTATTTCACGATAAAAGTTTGCAAAAAATGGCATCTGGTGTAATGAACTTACAAGCACGTTCTAAAAATCTCTCCCAATACAGGCCTCACTTTGCTAGCTACATTCAAATTCAGTGGTTCAAATTCATGTTGATGGAGGGCACACATTCTCTACCCAGCACCCACCTACAGACTGGCCATGTTTATGCTAATTCATGCTGGCCTATACTGACAGTGCCATGGGAAAGAACAGGAATGAATCGAGGTAAGATGGATTATGAAATCCCAAGTGGAATTGGTTGCAGGGCAATAAGAACAGTTATCTATTAAATTATAACTTCAGTGTTTTTGAATTGAGAATATGAAGATTAATAGAATCCAAGGAGTCTAGTTATTTTTATACTACATTCCTTATTGTTACTTTAAAGTAGGTTTTTAATTTTTTTAATTTTTTTTTTTTTTTTGAGTTGGAGTTTCACTCGGTTGCCCAGACTGGAGTGCAGTGGCCGCTTCCGGCCACCGCAG